>NC_068981.1:199817321-199822096 GCF_001194135.2 Octopus bimaculoides | reverse complement strand
TTTTGGCCTTTTTTTTTTTTTTTTGTACTTCAAAACCACGGGAAGAGCATTTTTGGTAAAAAAAAAAATTTTTTTTAAAATTGTTAATATTTGCAGAGGGAAAAGTGAGTGATTTAAGGACGATTTGGCTGTTGTTTCTAGCACATCCAAAGACAACTCTCCTCCTTTCTATATCACTCTCATATGTATTGATGTTTTTCAATATTTTTTCCCCAGAAATACATTTATATGCTATAAAAAAGATAATTTTAGAAATTATGAATTTTTGGCAACCCCACTCCCTGTCCACAATTGTTTCTGTTTAGAACTTAAAATATTGGAGAGCCTGAGAAGGTCATTGCTGGCATTTATCCATAGTGATTTTAAAAAATTACAAAGAGGTACTTGCATAGCATGTGACTTGATCTGAGATCGTGTGCTGAAACAAAAACAATTGCAGCATAGATATTTTGTAAGCCATTCAAGGACACACAAAAACCACGACACTACTTTAATACAGAGGTCCCAATGCATCTATGTAATGATATGAAGGGCAGGGTTAGTTTTTAGGGTTAGGATGTCATTACATGACCACACAGCATACATTTAAAATGTTTCGTATGTAATACTGTATTTAAGTAGTACCGTTAAGGGACCTCTGCATTTAAGAATTACGAGTTTCACTTAATTAAAATTTTATTTGTGGCACTTTGAAACTGTGACCTGTTTTGTTCACTGACAAAACTTAGTGAATGTGTTGCAGCACAAAGTTTTGTCAGTGAGCACACACACTTTGTGTGTATGTGTGTGCACGAGTGTGTATTTGTGTGTGTGTGTCACTGCTGAAGTCACTCTTGCAACTTGTTTGTGTATATATTGGCTTAGTAGTATAGAGTTTGGAAACTGAATAAGATGCAAGTTTCGAGTACTTGTCAGTAACTTTTTTCTTCTCCTTGTCTTCTAATAATAATTATCCAACTTTCTAGGCTCTTCCCACAGCTATCCTGCATATTACAAGCCAGCTGTTTTGAACTCAAACGCTTATTTTTGCATGGTTTTTATGGCTAGATGCCTGTCCTGATACCAATCAATTTACAGGGTGTCCTAGATGCTTTTTTCTACTGGAGTCAACAAGTAACTCACAAAATAAGAGTCCCCATCAAACAAGTGGGGGGGGGGGAGTAGAGTTTGTGCCAGATGTTGAGAGGCTAAAGTATGACAGGAAGTTTAGGTGTCTACTTGCAAAGGGAGATTTGTGGCTGCTGCACATTATGAGTTTGGATAGGAGTAGATAGAACGATGAAGAGGTGTCAGAACATATTCAAGGTAGGTGAGTATAAATGAAAACAGTAAAAATGTTTGGGTACAAGGTATATGCAGTAATTTTATGAATACTGTAAAGTAATGCATTCACAAAATAATTTATAGTAATAAAAAATAGAAAAATAAAATTTGACTGACTCAATTTATGAACAAAAAAACCACTTGTGTAATGTCACACGTGATTACAGATATTTTCCTATGTGGAATAGGCTTGTTGCATGTTGATAAAATTACTGGAGCATCACACAAGAATCATCAATATTCACAAAATTTATTAGATGTAGCAACAATAAAATGAATAAAAATCATATTGTTCCACAAAAACTAAGTAGTACACTTCTTGTAGTGGGTTTAATAAGATCCAAATGTTGTCATTGATAAATTACTTTTCTATATGAATACTTAGATGAGTAGTTAAGGGACTTTTTTGAGAAAATGGTTTACCACAGATATCGCAGTGATATGGTTTTTCTCCTGTGTGAATACGTTTGTGTATAGTTAAGACACCATTCTCAGAGAATGATTTACCACAAATATCACAGTGATATGGTTTTTCTCCCGTATGAATACGTTTATGAGTAATGAGATTACCTTTTTCAGAGAATGGTTTACCACAAATATCACAGTGATAAGGCTTTTCTCCTGTATGAATACGTCTATGTATGGTTAAGACACCATTTTCAGAAAATGATTTACCACACATATCACAGTGATATGGTTTTTCTCCTGTATGAATACGTTTGTGTATAGTTAGAACACCATTTTCAGAGAATGATTTGCCACAGATACCACAGTGATATGGTTTTTCACCTGTATGAATACGTTTATGTCTAGATAAGATACCATTTTCAGAGAATGATTTGCCACAGATATCACAGTGATATGGTTTTTCACCTGTATGAATACGCCTATGAGTTGTTAAGTTGCCTTTTCCAGAGAATGATTTACCACAGATATCACAACAATAGGGTTTCTCTCCTGTATGAATACGGTGGTGAGTAGTCAGGTTACCTTTTTCAGAGAATGATTTACCACAGATGTCACAGTGGAATGGTTTTTCTCCTGTGTGAATACGTTTGTGAGAAGTCAGGTCACTATTTACAGAGAATGATTTACCACAGATGTCACAGCAATAGGGTTTCTCTCCTGTATGAATACGTTTATGAGTAGTTAAGTGACTTGTTGCAGAGAATAATTTACCACAGATGTCACAGTGATATGGTTTTTCTCCTGTGTGAATGCGTTTGTGAGTAGTGACTTCACCATTTTGAGAAAATGATTTACCACAAATGTCACACCGATATGGTTTTTCTCCTGTGTGAATACGTTTGTGTCTTGTTAAGTCACTTGTTTGAAAGAATGACTTACCACAGGTATCACAGTGATATGGGGTTTCTCCTGTATGAATACGTTTGTGTCTAGTTAAGACACTTGCTTCAGAGAATGATTTGTTACATATATCACAGTGATATGGTTTGTCTCTTGTGTTAATATGTTTCTGAATAGTTAGGTTTCCTCTTTCTGAGAATGATATTTTGCTGATGTCATTATGGTATGATGATTTTCCTAGCTCTTTTGGCATTTCTTCAGGATGTAAAATGTTAATTTTTACGTTTCACACATAATCTGTCTTTCCAAAATTATTCTTCTCTCACCACAATATATGGATATTTTTCTTGTTTTTATATATTTATTTGTTTAAGTGTTTCTACTGTTATATTTTCATCACTTGAGATGTTTGTCGATATCTGAAGGGGATTGCAAATTCCTCTGTAACATTTTTCAAGTTTAATTAGAATTCAAAATCATCTGAACATATTCCAGGTAGTCAAGATTAGAACTGCTGCTATTAATTTCAATTCAGAAGATACATTTCACCATAATTTACTCTTTAAAAGATAATAAATGTTGATGATGTAGCTGAGGCAAGAAATAATTTAATATCAATGTCATCTGATAGTCTGAAATATAGAGAAACAATATAAGACATAAAAGGAAGAAACAGAACAGCAGGAATTTTACAATAAACTTTACCTACAAATCATTAACTAAACTTTAATTTATTACAATTACATTCGAACTCAAGACTGGCTGCTTGTGGAACTCTGATATGCTGATGACTTCATACTTATAGCTAGACTTACAGTAGAAATAGAGAAGAAAGTCCATGCATTAAAGGAAACCTGGAATCAAAAGGCCCTTCAAGTTAATTTGACAAAGGCTAAAGTATTAATATGTTGGGAAACAGGCCTTGCTACCATTAGGGAAATGTCTTTGTTCAAAAGATAGAAAAAGAGTTGGTTGAAGTTCCATATATCGTACTCAATGCAAACTATGGACACACAAGAGCCAGAATGGAATCATGGGCAGGTGAGGAGCACTAAACATAAAATGTGCACAAGAAATAGATGCTCTTAACCCTCAGAACCCCAGTGGCCGCTAATCCGGCTACCAACTGCAGATTCAAATACAAATTCCAGCTGCCAGCCACAGATATAAATACCCCAGTGGCTACTTTACTGGCCAGTATTTTCTGCATTGGAAAACCAGACGGTAACTGCTGGTTCTACTGGCACCACAAACACCAGTATTGGTAATAAAATAAATAAAAAACAAGTGCTAAGGACAATGTTGCTCTCTATTTGGAATTTATTTCAATATGAGAGACACAAAACACATTTTTGAGACATTGAAACAATATTAGATGGGAAATCATTATTTTGGCTCTTGGAACCTGGAGGTGAGGGTGCTGTGGACAATGGTTATCTGGAGTTCAAAAGGTTAATTACTCAGGAAAATTCCTAGTAGATAGTTTCTGTTACCTTGTTTGATCTATTGCGAAAGTCTAACAGCCAGACTAAGAACAGGTTGGAGAAAGTTCAAAGACTTCTCTCTGTTGGTAACAAAAGGCTTCTTTCTTTAAAAGAAAGGCAGGCTGTGGGGATGCTTCTACAGAAGCATGGCTATGAGATGTGGGTCCTGGATGCAATGAACCTACAAAAATAAGCAAGAAATTGAGTAAACATGCTCCTCTCGATGTACAACGTCTGTGTCATCATAAACCTCATTTAACGCCCACCGGACGTGAAAGGAATCACGTGTAGTGTACGAAAGAAACGATTGCGTTGTTTAGGCAATGAATGAAGAAGATTATATCAAGAGTAAAGAGGGAGAGCCGAGAAATCATGAATATGCTGGCTGCTATATCTAGCAGATGCAGGGGTGACATAGAGGCTTCTCTACTTCGTGGTTTATTACAGTTAATCTGGCGAAGATAAAGCGCATGCACCCCACCGGCAAACTTTCGATATAACTCTCAACCCATTTCCAGTATTTGTGGGGATGGAGTTCCAAACGTTTTCAAAATTTCGATTCCCCCAATTTCTTAATTCTTAACTTTTTGTCGATTTTTTTTTTTTTGATCCACGAGTACAGAAATTACGAATCAGGGAATTTTAATTTGTCTTAAAGAA
>NC_068981.1:199815392-199816991 GCF_001194135.2 Octopus bimaculoides | reverse complement strand
TAACAATTGTTCTTTACATGTAAGGATTGTAAAACAGACACAATATAAAATGTTTGACGTTGCGATTGGTATTTGGCAGATGGAAACTTTGCAGAAGTCAGTCGTCCGATTAAGTTATTCTCTCAAATAATTTCCCGATAAAATACTGGAAATAAAATGGTGAAAGTTCGGTTTTATGGAAGGAAGACAGCAGCAGAAGGATTTGCGATTTCATTGGCCAAGAGACGTTCGGGGAGTGGCGAGAGTTCGGGGAGTGGCGAGAGGGCGGGGCGGAGCTGGCGAGTAATTAGCATGTTTGGGATTATCTCTAGAGAAATCAGAGACAGCACTGATTTTTGTTACGACCTTTCGTATCCGAGACGTCAGATGCAAACAAATGAACAATAAGACTGAAGAATTGAAAAAAAGAATAATGGACAAATATGACCATATTTTAATGGGCTTTTGTTCTATCAAAAAAAGAAAAAAAAAAAAACTCCGCGAAATATGGCATAAAAGGCCCATTACTCTTTTTTCATCTTCGATTTCATTGTTTGTTTGCATTTGATGTCTAGGATACGAAACGTCGTAACAAAAATCAATGCTGGCTGTAATTTCAATAGGAATATGTGTAGAGAGAACCTTAACAAGTGATGTACCGTGTTCTACTACGGTATTCACTTATAAAAATGTTGGTGATCCACAATCAAATGACTGAAACGAGTAAAAGAATAATACTTTATAGTATATTTATGGTTGCATAACGAAATGCTGCGTTAGTAATTACCATGTGTAGAGAAATAGCTACGTGTGTGAGACACGTGTATCTTTGTTAAATATGTAAACGTATATATATATATATGTATATATACTGAGAGAGAGAGGTGGGGAGAGAAGGTATTATTGAAGAGCTGTAAATAGTTAAAGGGAACTAACTCTGGCTTTAATTAGAATTTGTGCGAGAAGTTAATTGAAAAAAGAAAGTTTTCTAATAATTACTTTGATATTAATCTTTAATTCACTGATTGGTTTCACCCACTGTGAAATATATTGTTGTAGTGCACCTGAGCACTGTATACAATAATTTCATTATTTTATTTATCATTATTTATATTACACAGATAGCTGAAGACTGTGTTTGTTTGCTGTCAATTAACAAGTCACCCACTGTTATATATGACCAATAATTCTTGGTTCCAAGAAACTAATTTCCAGTCATAGTCTGATGTGTCAGATAACAGAAATCAAGAGTATTCGTCAACGATTGTTACATGATAAGGATGCTTCGTGGAAGGAATCAGGCCTTTGGAATCGATTGAAATTCGCTCGAATAGCTGCGTAGCCCTAATTAAGTTAACTCAGTTTGGTTTATAATATTGTGGCTTCACTTCTTGACATATAGAGCAATTCCTACAAATTTGTTTCACATTCTCCAACGAATATGAAGATTTCTACTGCGGACGAAATGATGAAGGCATACTCCAGGTGTAATAACTTGTCCTCTACTTTTCCAGGTGTAATAACTTGTCCTCTACTTTTCCAGGTGTAATAACTTGTCCTCTACTTTTCCAGGTGTAATTACTTGTCCTCTACTTTTCCAGGTGTAATAACTTGTCCTCC
>NC_068981.1:199811737-199814603 GCF_001194135.2 Octopus bimaculoides | reverse complement strand
AATTACTTGTCCTCTACTTTTCCAGGTGTAATAACTTGTCCTCTACTTTTCCAGGTGTAATTACTTGTCCTCTACTTTTCCAGGTGTAATAACTTGTCCTCTACTTTTCCAGGTGTAATTACTTGTCCTCTACTTTTCCAGGTGTAATAACTTGTCCTCCACTTTTCCAGGTGTAATTACTTGTCCTCTACTTTTCCAGGTGTAATTACCTGTCCTCTACTTTTCCAGGTGTAATTACTTGTCCTCTACTTTTCCAGGTGTAATTACTTGTCCTCTACTTTTCCAGGTGTAATAACTTGTCCTCTGCTTTTCCAGGTGTAATTACTTGTCCTCTACTTTTCCAGGTTTAGAAACTTAAGAATATTACTTTTCATGCTCGCATTTTTCCATGTAATATATACATATAGTGAATTATATGCATGTCCACTCATGAGGCTATAGTAAAAGACACCTAACTAAGGTGTCACCTAGTGTGACTGAACCCAAGAGAGCACATAGTTGGGGAAAAAGCTTCTTAACCACAACCAAGTCTGCACACACACACCATCATCATCATTTAATATCCGCTTTCCATGCTGGCATGAGTTGGATGGTTTGACAGGAGCTAGCAAGGCCAGAGGACTGCACTAAGCTCTACTGTCTGCTTTGGCATGGTTTTTATGGCTGGATGACCTTCCTAACACCAACCACTTTACAATGTAGAGTAGATGCTTTTGATATGGCACCAGCACTGCCAGGGTCACCAAATAACTTGCAAATGGGATGTGGCATTGGAGGAGGTGATCTTGTGCCAGATGATAGAGAGACAGAAACAAATGTCTTGCTGTAGAGGGGATACTTTAACCCTAACCCTAGTCAGAGAGAGGAGCGCTCAAGATTGAGGCCAGTAACAGGTGTGTTGCTGTATAGGAGATACATGGTCAACCAGTCAGAGGAAGAGAGAGAGAGAGTGCATGAGAGCGGGAGAATGATGGTGGCAAAGTGCCAGGGCATGCTCACAAGGAACAATATAAATAGGATGGTAGAGAAGAGTCAGAGAGAGGTAAGTGGTGGTGAAGTGGAAGGACATGCTCTCAAGATACAGGATCAGAATATAAATAGTAGGGTACTGCCAAGGTACAGGAGTAGGGAATTGAGACTTCACATGAATGTAAAGACTGGTAAAATGTGGGCATATAGAGGTGGGGGGGGGATAGCAATGATGTAGTGAGCAGAGCAGTGAGGATTGGATTAGGGAGCAAGAGATAAGTATAAGAATGGTGCATGAAAAGGGGAAGAGTGAGGAAGAGGAGAGATGTAGCTTGGTCTGTTGGGATAGGAGTTGGAAAAAATTGCATTCGCTGCACCCACTGTAAGCTATGGACACATAAAAGGTGCAGCGAAATCACAGATAGATAAAGTCTTTGTATGTGGTTGCTGTGCCAGAACAATAAGCACTAAGAGTACACAGGACTTAGACTTAGGCTCTCTCAAATGCCCAGGAGGCCCTCTTGACATTGTCGATAGTTTCTGTTACCTAGGTGACCAAATTAGCAATGATGGAAGATGTTCTGAAAGTATTGTTTGTAGAATAAGAATTGGGTGGAGGAAGTTCAGAGAGCCATTACCTCTGTTGGCAACAAAAGGACTCATTCTCAGAGTGAAAGGTAGACTGTATGATGCTTGTGTGTGAACGGCTATACTCCATCTTAGTGAGGCATGAATGCAAAAGACGCGTAGACTGGAGAGAAATGAAAGCAGTATGCTATGTTGGATGTGCAACATTAGTGTGCATGTACGACAAAGTGCAAACATATTGAGGAAAAAGTTAGGCATCAGAGGAATCAAATATAGCATGCAAGAGAGAAGACTACATTGGTTTGGACATGTGATGTGTATGAATGAGAATAGGTCCATAAAGAAGTGCTGATCACTGAAAGAGGATGATACCTGTGGAAGAAGGAGACCCAGGAAGACATGAGATGAAGTGATAAGGACCAATCTCAGGATGTTGAGCCTCATGGACAAAATGACAGTGGACTGAAATGTCTGGCAATATGAGGTTCTTCAGCAGATCCGCCTGCATCAGTGAAACAGTTCTAGAAGTGCTGTGTTCCACCCACATGTAACAAGAAAACTTTGCACACACCAAACTACATCTCTTCTCTTCCTCCTTCATGGACTATGTTTACCTTTCACTCCTCAATCCTGTTTCTCTGTATCATTGCTATGTGGTAGCACCCTAGCACTCTATATACCCAGGTTTTCACCACTCACTGCCCCTCCCCACTCTCTAATCACACTTCTTTGCTCATATCCTGCCACTTGTATTATGACCTTCGAACCTCAAGGGTAAGCCCTGGCACTTGACACCATCTATATCTCTCTCTCTCTCTCTTCCTTTATTCGACAATCCCATTTATATTCTGATCCCCTTCCCTTGTGAATATGCCCAGCACCTGACCACCATCTCTCTCCTGCTGTCTCCCACTCTCTCTCCTCCTTCTGCTCCTCCCTCGTGTTGGGTAACCATGTATCTCCTTTACAGCAGCACACCTGTTTCTGTCCTCATTCCTGATCTCTCTCTCTCTCTCTCTGTCTCACTATAACCTTCCCTCATCTGACACAAGATCACCTCCTCCAATGCCCCCTCCCCTTTGTCTTGCAAAGTTACTTGGTGACCCTGTCAGTGCAGGTGCCACTTAAAAAGCATCCAGTCCACATTGTAAAGTGGTTGGCATTTGGAAGGGCATCCAGCTGTAGAAACTCTGCCAAATCAGACTGGAGCCTGGTGTTGCCATCCGGTTTCACCAGTCCTCAGTCAAATCGTCCAACCCATGCTAGCATGGAAAGCGGACGTTAAACGATGATGATGATGATAGAGATG
>NC_068981.1:199807757-199810514 GCF_001194135.2 Octopus bimaculoides | reverse complement strand
GCGGGTGGCACATAAAAGACACCATTTCGAGCGTGGCCGTTTTCGTGCGGGTGACACGTAAAAGCACCCACTACACTCTCTGAGTGGTTGGCGTTAGGAAGGGCATCCAGCTGTAGAAACTCTGCCAAATCAGACTGGAGCCTGGTGTTGCCATCCGGTTTCACCAGTCCTCAGTCAAATCGTCCAACCCATGCTAGCATGGAAAGCGGACGTTAAACGATGATGATGATGATAGAGATGTCAGTGGATAAAGGCTGCCTTTATCCCGTTTCAGATGTTTGAAGTGAAACAGGATGATAGCTGGGTTAGAGTGGCTGCACTTCTTCTGAATGGAACATACCGTAATATGTTTCCAAACATTAAGATACGTTTCAGTAAAAATAGAAAGATTGAATTTAATGAGGATAAATTTAGTGAGGATCTGGGCCACCTTGTTTGTATATCACACTGTGATATACAAAATGAATGTTATCTAGATCTTGTTGAAGCAACTGGAATTGCTTTAGAACATGGTGTGTAAGTGTGCATGGTGATGTAGAAAAGGATGGCTTAGGAGATTTACCGAGGGAGAGTCATCGTGGAGGTGAAAGAAAGTAGCAAATATGAAGGTTTTTCACTATAAAAGTGCTGCTTACAGAACCATCATAGTAAAGGATTCTGCAAATTGGTAGATATCCTTTTGTCAAAGTTCAGGTGCTTTTGGGATACATGAAAACTTGCAAACAGTGTGATATAAAGTGCCATTCTTTGTACTTTGAATGATGTTCTAGCAGGATTGAAATTTCTGAATAAAAATTCTGTAGACTTTATGAGTGTTATTTTCTTCAAGCTCAATTTTGTTTAATATATTGGATTGCTTTCATTTTGTAGTGGAGGTTAAGAGTGTTTTGATTACCAACATACTCAACAATATTTCCTATTTGTACACACAAAGATACTGTAATTTGTTTACTTTGAATCTTTGCATTGTGAGATTCAGTACATGCAACTATTTGAAGATATTGGGTGTTTTTACATGCTACTAGCACAAGTAAGGTTGACATGCAGCTTGCAACATTACAAACCCCAAGGGAGCAACTTTATCCTAGGAAACAAGGGGTAAAAGCATGAGAGAATGGGCCAGAGCAGAACAGGTTTCTTGTAAAGGACCAGTATGAATACTCACATTTTAGAATCAGGGATGGGATGATCAAGTGGTATTTAAAAAAGAGATTGGTGGTGGTGGTGGGGAGGCTTGAGGAAAAAGGAAATCGGTTGAAAGGTATGGTTGTGCATATATATATATATATATATATACACACACACACACAAAGTGCTAACAGAACCCAGTTCCACCAAAGGTGCAGCTTTTCTTGGGAATCATATATTACAAGTCATGCCAGTCCCTTGTAATCACCTCAACAAGTTTCATGGTCCTGAGATCAGCTTTCACCACCTTGTCTCATGTCCTTCTGGGTCTCCCTCTTTCACAAGTTCCCTCTACATTAAGTGATCAACACTTCTTTATACAGATGCCCTCATTCATGCACATGTCCGTACCAGTACAATCTTTTTTACCCACCACATTTGATTTCTTTCATGCCCAGTTTTTGTCAGCACATTTGTACTATATCATTCATGCACACTTATAATGCATAACCAACAGAACATGCTCACTTCATTTCTTTCTAGTAGCTCAAGTTCTCTGCATTCATGGCCCATGTTTCACTACCATGCAATATTACAGATTTTACATAAGCATCATACAACTTGCCCTACACTCTAAAGGAAAAGACCATTCTTGTTGAGAAGTCTCTCATTAATAGCACCTCCAAGTCAGTTTCATGTCATCAATAGCAATGGCAATGGAATTAGAAAAGAAATTCCAGGCAGGGAAGAGGAATTGAGGAGCCTTAAGTCTCTTAAATGTGCAAATGGCTCATTAGTAGTAGTTGATAGCTTTTGTTACCTAGGAAATGCAATTAGTATGGGTGGTAGTTGCTCTGAAAGTACAGTTGCTAGAATAAGAACTGGCCGCAGGAAGTTCAGAGAGCTACTACCACTGCTGACAACAAAGGGTAGATTGTATAACGTCTGTGTTAGAAGTGCAATGCTGCATGGTAGTGAGGCATGGGCCTTGAATGCAGAGGATTTGACAAGACTGGAAAGAAATGAAGTGAGCAAGCTCCATTAGCTGAACAATGTAAGAATTAGGAGAAAAGTGCTAAGTATAAAACAGGCTATAAGAAGTATCAGATGTTATGTTCAAGAATAAAGCTTGAGATGGTATGGTTGTGTGATGTGTATGATTACGGAGAGCTGCATAAAGATGTTCCGTTCGATTAATGTAACTGGAACCTGCAGAAGAGGAAGACATGGGATGAAATGGACCTTGAACATGACAGATGAGATAACAACAGACCAAGATCTCTGGCAATATGAGGTTCTCAAAAAACCCATCCTCAATAAAACTGAGTTCTGGAAGAGCTAGATTTTGACTCCTTCCACTGATACACTATGTCTATCTCTTCCCCCTCCCTCAGACAAGCAACTGTATCATCTTTACTACTCACTGCTCCCCATATCATCCTCAGTTCATAACTTGCCTCATCTTTTTTTCAACTCTACCTATTTTGGCAGTCTGCCCTTCCCTCATTCACAAACAACCCATTTCCCATCAGTATATGCCTTGTGGGGCAACCTAAGCACCTTTTCACTGTTATCTGTCTTGCAGCTCCTCCTGATCATTTTCTCTCTTTGTACACCCCCCCCCCCCCC
>NC_068981.1:199803573-199807714 GCF_001194135.2 Octopus bimaculoides | reverse complement strand
CCCCCGTCCCTGCATACTCCTCTGCAGAAAGTAATCCCCTCATCTAGCATACAGCTGATGCCTCGCCTACTCCAGCGGTCATAGACCTCTTATGAACTGCATGGCAACCTCAATCATGCAGGTGGCCCAAACAAGCACCAACTCCATATTGTAAAGCAGTTGGTGTTAGGAAGGGCATCCAGCTGTAAAAATCCCAGCAAAGCATTGAAGCAAGATGGACACATCAATTCCTGCCAAACTGTCCAACCCATGCCAGTATGGAACATAGATGTTAAATGATAATTTGCCCTGTTGACATCTAAGTTCTCTCTGATTGTCTTGCAATCAATAGTTCTCTGATCTTTGCATCACAAAACATTTGCACATTTCTTCCTTTCTACTTCACCTTTAGCCAAGTGTGTCTGTCACTTTCTAGCCATTTGGTAAACTACTTTCCTTCTAGATTTTTCAAATCTCTTGCCCTTTACCCATTATATCAGCCGTATCATTCCACCACCAGTCACTTTTGGTTTGGTTGAGACTTTACTCTAACCATGTTTATCTGAAGCCCTAACCAGATTATTTCTCAGAAACACATACCTATAGCATAGATGACAATAGGGTAAGTTTTTCTTACAGTGATAGGTATCAGTAAGAATTTCCCCTCAATCTATTCCCATTTACTGGATCTTTTAATTTCCATATCTTCCTTCTCCAAGTTGTATTTTATTTCTGCATTCACCTAGCTTTGATACTGAAGTTGCCTATGTTGCATAGTGCATTTGTTGCTGGGGAAGTTTTGGTATTTACCTTGTGATGCATTTCTTTGTGTGAGTGTAATGTAATCTCACTTGAGTATTCAACAGATTGATAAGTGATGAGATAACTGACCAGTCCATGGGCCTTACACCCTCTTCATTTCCCAATCCTGAATCATAGCCTCCATGTATGTAGCAGAAGTCATCAACATGCTGGCTAGTATGTCCACTGAAGTCACCATCCACAATAAGCTACCTGAGGTAGTCTGCAGAAGAGTTCCATATAGAAACAGTCCTTCTGTTCTTCTAGCAGTCCCATCTATGGAGCACATTCCAAGACAATTGAATTGCCTGTAGTCCCAACCTAATTATTTTATCACACACCCTAACTACCTCGACTGCTTTTTCTATCCAACTCTCAGCTAACAGTAACATATCCCTGCTATCACTATTATTCACCCAGAAGAATTTGTACTGTTGTTTCTTACCCATGTAGAGTTTGGTTGAAGATCCCTTTCACCTTACCTCCAGTACACAACCATTCATCTTCGCTCCAACAGTTCCACAATCTCACCAGACCTATCTTTCATCATCATCATTTAACGTCTGCATTCCATCCTGGCATGGGTTCGATGGTTTAACTGAGGACTAGCAAGCCAAGAGGTTGTACCAGGCTCCAATCTATTTTGGCAATGTTTCTACAGCTGGATGCCCTTCCTAATGCCAACCACTCCAAGAGTGTAGTGGGTGCTTTTTATGTGCCACCAACACAGGAGCCAGTCATCATCTCATCCTAGGTCTTTCTGGGTCTACCTTTTCCACAGGTTCCCTCCAGTTAGGGTGTGAAACTTCTTCACACAGCTGCCCTCATCTATACGCAACATATGACCATACCTGCATAGTCATCTCTCTTGCACATCACATCTGATGCTGGCCTAAAGTTTTAGAAATTACAGAAAGAGGAGGTGTGGCTTTGGTGGTAAATCTGCTTCATAGTTGGTACCTTTTAGTCTGACTACCTTGGTACCCGTGGGAAGTAAGAAAAGTTGGTCTATGCATTGCCCAACAGTCACTAGATTTATACACACGGTAACTTTTTCCCTTTCATTAAATTTACCATCATTCATTCAATCTGCAATACTTACTCATATGCTGGTCAAGCTATTATTAATCAATAAATAAATATATAAAGACTCCTAATGTCATTAAGAGTACCATTGTAGCATGTGTTTGCTATGACTTTTACAAGTGTTGCTAGCAGGGACCTGGTGCAATGGGGGATAGCAGCTGGGAGGCGGGGACACGCAGATATTTACAGAAAGTAAGAGGTGGAGGTTTGTTATGGATTAGTATTTGTGGTCAGAGCAGGTAAGGGCAGTCACATCCCAAACAAGCAAACTTCAAGTTTTGTGAGGACAGCAGAGAGAGAGAGAGAGAGAGAGGAAATACATTAAGCATAGTGCTGAGAAGAAAGAAAGAAAATTTTTTAAAGGGGGAGTTTAACAGGCTGCTACTACTACTACTACTACTACTACTACTACTACTAACAGAATAAATATGAATAAATTGTGACTATTAAATGAGGGAAGGAAAATTATATAAGTTTCCTTCTCTGAAGTTTTCATAATGTATATAATCTTAATAGGAAATATACACATGTATAACATATATAGATGAATAAAAGGAGAAATTACTGAAAGCAAAGAAACTTAATTTGAGAAGTAAGCCCCAGGATTGTGGAGGAACACCAGAGTGAAAAAGAGGAAATATGTTAATCATAATTTAGAGAAGAAAAGAATGTTTCAAAATATATTTTAAAACAAATTATTTACTTCTTCTATTTGCATGCATTGGCTGATAAATAACACCGTCATATCACTAATCCTTCTCTCAAATACAACATTAGATTACGTCAACTAACATCACTAGGAAGAATGATAAACAACAAAAATACACATCTTAATCATTATAAAGACTCACTATAGAAATACATCTATTCAGTTCTGTCATTCCTTGTTTGAATCTCACTTAAATTTGCCAAAATCTTCTTATTTTCAACAACACATCCCAGACAATACACTACTACGCACTCAGTTATCTCTTTGACATCAACCAGTGATGTGGATCTTTTGCAAAGTCAGCTGGTGACCACCACTCACTGATTCTCAGTGCAGATATTCAAAGAGAGAAAGAGGTTAAGAAAACTAATTACCAAATATGAACAGATTCAGCAAAGAAATTCTAAATGCTAAGAGAGAAGTAGTCATATGATAGTTATTGAAACAATCCTGAATGAGAGAATTGGAGAAGGGTGTCACTGCTGTGAAGACTGTGGAAGGTGTTTCAAAAATATAACTGAGTTATATAAATGATCTGATCTTTTCAGGCCATATACAGAGCAAACTTTCACTTTATGGTACATTCTAATGAATGAAGTGTTAGGAGTATACATTATTACAAATATCCAGTTTCACAGACACACTTGGTACAAGTTACTTTTTATACTGAAAACCAATTTGGTTGGTTATTATCACCATTCAAGATTTAAGAGCACATCAAATATCGTACAATTGGCTACAACAGCTGGTTTGTAGACCCTCAGCAAAGTATAACAGAGACCAACTTCATCTATTGTAATTCACTTACTATTTTAGCTGGAGCTAACTAAGGATTGGTGTTGCAAGATGGTTTAAAGATGATAATCTCTCAGACTTGATTTTTGTAGTTCTGGTAACATCTATTCAACATTTTTGGTAATGGTCCTAGTAGACTTCACCTTAACAGTAACAACAAATAAACAAAAAGAAACCACCAAACATGGCTGTCAACATAAACGAGCAAAAGACCAAAAATACCCAAATAAGTGCAGATTTCGAACTCTTCATAAAAGCCCTGTCATTACAACAAAGTTTGTGGAATGCTTTAACTGCCTGATGTGTAACAAGATATGGGGACCCACCACCTTGATTTTTGTGTAAATTACATACAAAGTCAATATTATTAAAGAAAATTTTGTTGTAAAATATTAGGCTGTGTGGTAAGTAGCTTGCTTGCCAACCACATGGCTCTGGGTTCATTCCCACTGCATGGCACCTTGGGCAAGTGTCTTCTACTATAGCCTCGGGCTAACCAAAGCCTTGTGAGTGGATTTGGTAGACGGAAACTGAAAGAAGCCTGTCGTATATATATCTATATATATAAAAATGAGAATGTGTGTCTGTCTGTCTGTCCGTGTGTGTGTGTGAATCCCTAAAACTCGAGAACTACGCAACCAATTTCATTCAAATTTTACAGATGCCTTACTTAGGGTTCCAGTTGTGTTTTAGTCAAAAAAATTTTTTAACTTCTTGCAGAGTTCAAGCCCACGGCAACATAATATCTCCTCCACTATTTAAGTATTACGT
>NC_068981.1:199801839-199803054 GCF_001194135.2 Octopus bimaculoides | reverse complement strand
CCTTTCAGATATACTTACATTGTGATTTCTGCAATGTGGTGCATAAATTGTCAAGTAAATGAGACGCATCTTTGCCTCCACTGATTCACTTGCAAAGTGTTGAGTAAAATTATTTCGTTGCAGACCCTTGAGTCTTTTTATTATCACTGCGACACACATAGTCCCCAGTTGGTAACATTGATTTCAAGGCCTTCCCAGATGAGAGACTGGCATTCCGCTTAATGTCTATGTTCCATGCTGGCATGGATTGGAGAGTTATTAATGTAGAAATATGGTATCGTAGCTACTAACAGTTGAGGGTTGCGTAGTCTAGACAGCGTTTTTAAATTTCATTATTCTCTTTAACCCGGGCAATGCCGGGTGTTTCTGCTAGTATATATATATATGTATGTGTGTGTGTGTGTATGTTTGTGTGTCTGTGTTTGTCCCCCTAACATCGCTTGACAACCGATGATGGTGTGTTTATGTCCCCGTAACTTAGTGGTTCGACAAAAAGAGACTGATAGAATAAGTCCTGGGGTCGATGTGCTCGACTAAAAGCACTGCTCCAGCATGGCTGCAGTCAAATGACTGAAACAAGTAAAAGAGTGGAAAATCAAATTTGGAAACTAATAATATCAGAAAATACCCATAAGCATCTATTATAATTATAAGATTATCTTTTGAAATTAATATTTTCTAAAATAAGAGTTCACTTTATATATAAATGTGAATAATTTGTCCTAAACTATAATGACAAGATTTACATGAACTTCTCAATTATTTGTTCGTTTTTTTATTTATAGAGAATATTTTCAACAAATCTTTTGAATATTTTCTTGTTTTCTTAACATTTTAAATGGCAATAATTTTGCACCAATTTCATATCTATAAAGTTTTACCTTTGTGTTTTTCCAGTCATAATCTATAAAACTGGGTCTCTGTTAGGTACATTAAAGACAAATAACAATAAATAGATCTTTCTCCAGAGTGAATTTATGGATTACAGCACTAGAACTCAGAGAATGTTTTCCAACATATTTCACAATGATAATTTTTTTTACTGTAGTCAAAATTCACCAGTGCAATATAAATATAGATTTACTTCACATGGATTTCAGTGTGAAAGATTTCTCATTTTGATAAAACTTTGTGCTATTCAACAATAACTCTATTATCCAAAAATAAGGATTTATTAATGACATTATATTTGTAAACTAAAGATAAGAATTGAAA
>NC_068981.1:199789041-199801805 GCF_001194135.2 Octopus bimaculoides | reverse complement strand
ATATATATATATATATATATATATATATATATATATATATATATATACATATACTTGTAGATTTAGATTTACAAAACTTTCTTACATTTCACAGTTAAAAGACTTTTCACCACTGTGTATTTGTGTGTGTGTTTTTAAGTGACCATTCGTGATAAATGATTTACCACATACTCCACATTGATATGGCTTTTCACCAGTATGGATTCTTTTGTGAACTACAAGACTGGAATAATCAGAGAACGATTTTCCACATATATCACAACGATAAGGTTTTTCTCCAGTGTGGATTCTTTTGTGAACCACAAGACAAGAATTAACGGAAAATGATTTCCCGCATATTTCACAATTGTACGGCTTTTCACCAGTATGTATTCGTTCATGACTTTTTAAATCACGATTATTTCCAAAAGATTTCCCACAAATTTCACAGTGATATGGTTGTTCTCCAGTGTGACTACGGACGTGAATTACAAGACTTGAATTCTGAGTGAAAGATTTCCCACATATTTCACAGTGAAACGGTTTTTCTCCAGTGTGTATTATTTTATGTTTAGTTAAATTACTGCTGGAGACAAACGATTTGCCACATACATCACAGTGATAGGGTTTTTCTCCAGTGTGACTGCGTTTGTGAACTATAAGACTAGAATAATCAGAGAAAGATTTCCCACAGATTTCGCAACGGCAAGGTTTCTCTCCAGTGTGGATTCTTTTGTGTGTTGTTAAATAACTGTTTATCATAAATGATTTCCCACATATATCACAATGATAAGGTTTTTCTCCACTGTGACTACGTTTGTGTATAAGAAGATTCGAATTACTAACAAAAGATTTCCTGCATATTTCACAGTGAAACGGTTTTTCGCCAGTGTGGATTCTTTTGTGCTTCGTTAAATAACTATTATAATCAAAAGCTTTCCCACATATTTCACAGTGGAAGGGTTTTCCTCTGTCGTGTATTTCTTTGTGTGTAAAGAATTCCTGTTCTGAAGAAAATGTTTTCTTACAAACCTCACAACAATATTCAGGAATATTTCTGTCTGGTGATATTTGTTTAGTAAATGTTTCACAAGATAAAGATTTCTCACCACTGTGTATTTCTGTTACTGAATCGATATTGTTGAAAACAGGTGCGTTATTAAAAGTGTCCAAGGGATTAACGTCTTCCATATTAAATAATTTAGGAAGCATCAAAAACTGAAAATGCTTTTGAATGCTATCGATTAGGATTCTGTTTCTCGTCTCAGATAGTACGGAACTGTGTTTACATGAAATAATTCGAATAATTACTACACATGACGTAAATTAACTAAATAATGAAGATACTTACTCAGTGGTGTCATTGAAAATTTTCTCCATCTCAATGACACCGGTGACATATGGTAAAAGTCCCTAACACAATTTTAGGCATTCGTTAACGCATTCAAAATAATAGAAGTTATATGAGATTCTTCCTTCAATCGAATCATTTAAGTAACACGTATTAGTGAGAGTGTCAACATAATTGGGCGACCTGCTAGAAAGGGCAGCTAATTTCCCCACAAAGAAAACTGTTGACGTATAATAGGAAAGATACATTATAGTTTTAAAAATGCAAAAGAAAAAGAAAAAACGGCTGCCACTCTCTTCATCGTAAACTTCACAATCGGGATAAACTGAGACCAAACAACATCACTTACTTGGCTTAACTATTCATTCCAAATAATCCACATAAAAAAAGAATTAACACACACGAAAGATCGAGAATTTACAATTCTTTCTCCCCCTTTTTGTTTTGTGTTCCTTTTTCTTTATCTTTCTTTTGTACTATCTCTGTATCATATACATATGTGTTATATATGTAATAAAAGATTATTTATTTGATCTAAAAATAAAATAAAGATCATTAACATATTTATGTCATCGGCTTTATATACACGGCTATATATAAACATTTGTGAATGAATGTACGAGGTAGTATCAAAAAGTTTCCCTAACTAGTTCTGTAGCGCGCCAACAAATGGCAGCACATGATTGCGTACGTAGTGAGAACTAGCAGTAAGTGACCTTCGTCAGGCAGGGTGGCGAGTGTTTTTCACAACTTCACAAGTGAATTTTGTGTTTTTGTGTTCACGTGTATGGTGTAGTCTGCGATTTTGTGATGGACAGGAAGTTGAGATATTAAAAAAGTAAATAAGAATTAAGGAGATAACAAGTAAAAGAACATAAGTCAACTTACTGTTAAACAACAAATAAGGTAACATTGCGAATTGCAATTTTTGCACGTGTATAAATTAGTTGACGCCGTGCCAACCACTGAAGAATCTTGGGATCTTTTCAATCTGACGGCCAAATTTTTAAATTAACTCTTTTTAACTAAACATTTTGAAACTTCGGTAGAATGTATCACATAGAACAGGATTTACTCTTAACGCTTTTGACAAAATTTTGTATTTTAGAAGTTATTTCGTGTTAAAGTTGTCGTATTTGAGTAATTTTAACCAATCAATGACGTGTATTCAGCTGAAGAAAATTACTGCTGCTGTTTGCGAACAACTTCCAGGTCCATTGAGAAAACCCTGACAAAAACCTTTCTTTGATAACCAGAGATGTTTCTATAGCTACATAGGTTTTTATACCTATAATATGTACCGAGTTCCCATAACATTTTCTATTTATTTCATACGAAAATCTGAATAAATTACACCAGTCAAGGGAATCCTTATATTTGGAATATGGATACTTGCTGTCTTTTGTTCTTTCAACTTTTCTTAACTTTAGCTGCTTCATCATTCAGTGAAGAATATTGTTTTAACCACAGGATAGCTCTGATTGTAATGGATCTGTGAGAAAAGGCGCTCCAGCCATGACCATTTTGTCTTATTCTTTTCTAGAAGTAATGAATTCCTAAGCAAACATTATAAAATAATATAAACTTGCATTTTTTTTTTTTTTGAAGACGGAAATTTCATTTTCCTTTTTGTCTTTTCGTCTAGCAACTCGAGAGACCAGGTAAAGGCTCTCTCGTTGCCTCGTCTCGTTCCCTTCGTCACTTGTCGTTTAATCCCGAGTTGGATCTGATTAAACAGATATGATCAAAGACATCCCAATTGTGACCATTCCGTCTTTCTTCCCAAACATGATGGACTCTTACGTGTATATCACAGGATAGAGATTTTTCGGCACTATCATGCTATTAGCTGTCAGAAGTGAAAGTGCTCAATGCTAGTGAAGTATCTGTCTGTCTGCCTGCATGCCTGTTGCTGGCCTGTCGATTCTTTGGCTACTGACAGCTAATACCATGACTGGCCGGAGCGAGCTATATGTCTGTCTGTCTGTCTCTCTCTCTATCTATCTATCTATTACTCGAAAGTTCGCGCGTCCGCGCTAGCTAGTCGTGAGTGGTCGATCCTATTATTTTTAAACTTCAAACTTCATTTGTTTTCTATTTTGATAAATTCTCTCTGTTGAAAATTATATTTTTATATTTTAAATAATTTGCAATTTCAGGAAATATGTTTTTATATTAAATTTGTATTTTCTACTCACGACTAGCTAGCGCGGACGCGCGAACTTTCGAGTAATAGATAAATAGATAGATAGAGAGACAGACAGACAGACAGACATATAGCTCGCTCCGGCCAGTCATGGTATTAGCTGTCAGTAGCCAAAGAATCGACAGGCCAGCAACAGGCAGATACTTCACTAGCAGGCAGTGAGCACTTTCACTTCTGACAACTAATAGCATGATAGTGCCGATTTTTCTATTCTGTATATGAAAAGAGTTTGGCTACTTTTTCTCGCAGGTCATGCAACCACATAAAGGCGCCGTCGTTGGTCTGTCTTAGAAATAATTCTGTTGTTATTTAGCCTCAAATCAACCCTGATACAGCAAACCTATGTTGCTATAAAAACATCTTTGGTTATTAAAGAAGGGTTTTGTTAGGGGAGATTTTCAATTCAAATTTTTGTTGTCGAACATTCATCGTTTTCTCAATGGACCCGGAAGTTGTTGTTCGCAAACAGCAGCAGTAATTACACGTCATTGATTGGTTAGAATTACACAAATACGACAACTTTAGCAGAGTATTTTTGTATGTAGTTGAAATTTATAGAGAAACAAAAGACAAAGACAGGTGTATGAACAACAACCAAATGTATTAGTTTTACGCATTTATGTTTCGAACATATGCTCTTCAACAGAAAGGAATAAGAGAAAATAAGAGGTTGTTGTGTCCTAGCATATGTGCTGCTTATTTTAGTTTTCGTATTTTCCAGTGTTGTTTGCGTGCCAATGAAGCCCATTTGACAGATATTTGTCCTCATCTCGTTTGTTAACACAACGTTTCGGCTGATATACCCTCTAGCCTTCATCAGGGAAATTTCGAACCTAATGTATTTTGTGATATTATTTTGAACCTAAGGTATTTTTTGAAATTATTATTATTCAGGTCACTGTCTGGAATCGAACTCGGAATCTTGGGGTTAGTCGCCCGCGCTCTTAACCACTACGCCTTGTTGTTGGCACTCCGTTGCTTACGACGTCGAGGGTTCCAGTTGATCCGATCAACGGAACAGCCTGCTCGTGAAATTAACGTGCAAGTGGCTGAGCACTCCACAGACACGTGTATCCTTAACGTGGTTCTCAGGGATATTCAGCGTGACAAAGCCGACCCTTTGAAATACAGGTACAACAGAAACAGGAAGAAAGAGTACAGCAGGGTTCGCCACCATCCCCTGCCGGAGCCTCGTGGAGCTTTAGGTGTTTTCACTAAATAAACACTCACAACGCCCGGTCTGGGAATCGAAACCGCGAGTCCGCTGCCCTAACCACTGGGCCATTGCGCCTCCACACTACGCCTTATACCCGTGGGCAATTATGGAGTGAAAATCTAATATCGTATTTTCCAGTGGTGTTCTCTGTCTATTTTTTTTTAACTTCATCCCACAAAGGGGAGGTGGTCTCCATTTTTCCATACATGATCAGCTATACCCGATTTATCAATATCTCCTCGTGTCAAGCTTTGCTATGTTCATCTACCCTTATTTTGAAGGGACGGCATGTTTCGCCTTTGTATAACCTACCACAGCTGCATGGGATGGAGTACACGTAGTTTTTGACGGAGAAACCGAAAAGGGGATATAACGAGAGTTATGTTTTCTTATATTATACGCATGTGCAATAGACTTGATTTTCGCTTGTGTTTGGATTGTGTTGTGGTTTTCAAAATTGCTTCTGTAGCACAAATAGTTTAGCGAGAGTTGTGCTCGCATCAATCCGTATACAGCGCGGTTGGGTAACCTCCCTTGGTAGCTAAGTGTTTACAGGCGATCCCTATAGGTGGCAGCTCTTTGGCTTCGCGCCACAAAGGATTCCTGTTGACGGTTGACTTTCAGCTGATTCCGATTTGGATTTGTGCGACTCAGCATTTTATGCCAGACCTCCACATTCAACACGTTCTCCATAACAACTATTAACCTATCTCAAATGGATGATTATCTTTAAGGGTTATTTCCTCAACTTCCTCTTTTTTATTTTACCCGAAGAAAACCCCTATTGTATATTTCCAGATAGATCTGTTATTATTACCTTTCTTGTAACCTTTGTAAAATTCCACTGAGATATTTTAATCATGTTCCGAGCCGGAATAAACTCGTATAGTTTTAGGGTCCCTGTAAGTGACTTGCTTGTTTTCTTATAAGAATCTGCAAGGGGAATTCAACGTGAAGTGCCATGAATGGAGCGCGGAATGTCAGGAGAGAAAACTATTTATCCAGCATGACTACTGACAACCAAACGGAGTTACAGCATCATCCTTTATAAATCATTTCTGTAAGTATTAAAAAATTGAAGGTATTCAGGCGGAATTATCATGGAAGCACGTGCTAAAACCCCTCATAACTTCGATATTTTTTAAAAAACCCGTTGCACTTTTTTTTATATTTCGTTTTCGGGTAATATTATAAACATTAACATGATTCTGTCGGCATAACTATAGATTTCGGTAAATATTGAACCTTTCACCCGCATGATTTTCACTAAGAGAGAAAAAAGAAACAACTTTTAATGTGGAATCAAGCACCCTGACCGACGATCTTTCGTTTTGAGGGTACTTTTCAAGAAGAGTGGTCCCGGTGCACGCACTCGCATAAAACATGTATGACGGTTTTTTCTAAACAAAGTAAATAAATTATACACTACCTGTTTTTGGTAAAGAGTCCCATTGTACGCACCCCAACGATCAGAACATAGTCGTCCCTGGTTTGATAAATTTTTTAATAAGTGATAGAAGAGTTTCAGAAGAACGGTCAGGTACAAAGACTAAAAAACCTATTTTTATCCCCTCTATCCCATCCTCCATTGTATTTGCACATCATAGATTCATCTATTTCTACGATGTGCCCAAGTCCACCAATTTGGTAGGGGTTACGCAAAAGATAATTACTTGTACTGATACCATTGAACAACAGTCGATTTTAAAAGACCGACTTTTGGCACTATCATGCTATTAGCTGTCAGAAGTGAAAGTGCTCACTGCTAGTGAAGTATCTGCCTGTTGATTCTTTGGCTACTGACAGCTAATACCATGACTGGCCGGAGCGAGCTATATGTCTGTCTGTCTCTCTATCTCTCTCTATCTATTACTCGAAAGTTCGCGCGTCCGCGCTAGCTAGTCGTGAGTGGTCGATCCTATTATTTTTAAACTTCAAACTTCATTTGTTTTCTATTTTGATAAATTCTCTCTGTTGAAAATTATATTTTTATATTTTAAATAATTTGCAATTTCAGGAAATATGTTTTTATATTAAATTTGTGTTTTCAGCTCACGACTAGCTAGCGCGGACGCGCGAACTTTCGAGTAATAGATAAATAGATAGATAGATAGAGAGACAGACAGACAGATAGCTCGCTCCGGCCAGTCATGGTATTAGCTGTCAGTAGCCAAAGAATCGACAGGCATGCAGGCAGACAGACAGATACTTCACTAGCAGTGAGCACTTTCACTTCTGACAGCTAATAGCATGATAGTGCCCGACTTTTTAATGGACTCTTTACCAAAAACAGGTAGTGTATAATTTTTTTACTTTGTTTAGAAAAAACCCTCAGACATGTTTTGCGCATGACGCGCACTCGCGCTAGGTAGTCGTAGGATCGACTAGTCACGACTAGCTAGCGCGGATGCGCACCGGGACCACTCTTCTTGGATAGTACCGGGGGTCCGGTTTCCCCACCTTTTCCGAACAAAAATAAGGAGTTTGCAGCATATTAGGAGGTCAGGGGGCGATCTTTCGTTTTGAGAGTGGTCTCGGTGCGCGTACTCGCGCATCCGCTTTAGCTAGTCGTGACTAGTGGATCCTATGAGAGTTTTTTCTAAACAAAATAAATAATATTTTTTATTTTTAATAAAAAGACATCAAATGAACAGCCTATTATTTGTCACGGGTCAGATTATACAAGCATCACAATTATGAAAACAATTGGTAAAGCATAAATGAGATTATCTTGCAAGACTAAGGAGCCTATAAAGACCCCTATCACTGAAAGAGAATAGGAGAGGGAGAGAATGTGTGTGTGTGTGCACAATAAGAGAGGGTAAAGTGTGATGAGAAGTACAGATTTATAGTTGTGAGAAGGTGGTAGTGGAGAGATTAACAGAGTTGTCACTTTTGGTTGGAAGAAAATAATAGGAGTATGCAAGGGACATGTTAAAAAGAAGGGATTAGTGTCAATGGGTTAATGACAAAAGATTGGACAGTGTAGTAAGAGGGATGAAACAGGTTGTGTAAGGGTCGGTCCAGGGCTATCCCACATTTGTAGTTTAACATTTAATGTCATGCAGTCTGAAGGTGTAGGTATAGTCTAAATAGATACACTTCACACAAAGTTGGATGATGTAATTTTGATAATAAATTATAATGTAAAACTCAGTAGTTGAAGTAAATGCTTGTTTCTACAGTTTATCAGTATTTTAAGCACAGTATGGCCAAATGGTTAACAAGTTCACATCACAATCTTGTAGTCTTGGATCCTGTCCCACTGTATAGCATCTTGGGCAAGTGTCTTTTACTGTAAGCCTTGGATTGATCCAAACTTTGTGGGTGAAATTAGAGAGACAGAAACTGTGTGAAAGTTAGGTGAATTGTACGTGTGATTGTAGCCTTATCACAGACTGTCATGATGAGGGTGCTTGTGTCTGAGATACTCGTTTACTTTCTAATTAGCAAGTGATTCAATCAATCAAACAACCAAGGTTTATTCTATTTCTCATATGAGAAACTTAGTAAAATGTCCAATGTTGAATCTCTAATGTTTTGATATCCATTATATTTTATATTGTTTCTATTATTTCAGAATATTGGAATTGAAGAATTTCAAAAGTATCATCTTTTAAAAATCTATAGAAAAATGTTAGACCAAACACATACAGTTGTGTTGATGTAAATCTTTGGAAGAATTGCAGTCAGATATTTCCTGTGAACTAAGATTAGCAATGTTGCTGTACTTATCTGACTGGAACGTTTACTAAGTACACTTGGACAAATTTACAATGAAGTTACAGCTTATGATACAATCAAAGATCAGAACTGGTGGAAATACAGCACTAAGAAAAACTTGAAAAATAAAAGTATATCATTGGTGAGAAAAGGAAAATTATGGAAAATTATTTAAGCAAAAACAAGATTAGATGTAAAGCACAGTCTACAAATACTGATATCTGTAAAAAGTCATTTGCTATAAAAGGTAATCTAACTACTAAACGTATTCACACAGGAGAAAAACTATTTTACTGTGATATCTGTGGTGAATCAATCTCTAAAAGTAGCAACTTAACTGCTCACAAATGCATTCATAGAGGAGAAAAGCCTTATCACTGTGATGTCTGCTCTAAATCTTTCTCACAAAAAAGTAACTTAACTGCTCACAAACGAATTCACGGAGAGAAGACATTTGATTGTGATATCTGTGGTAAGTTATTTTCTCAAGCAAGTTACCTAACTGTTCACAAACGATCCCATACAGGAGAAAAGCCATATGTCTGCAATATCTGTGGTAAATCATTTACTGTAGCAACTAATTTAGCTTCTCACAAACGCACCCATACAGGAGAGAAGCCATACCATTGTGATATCTGTGGTAAGTCATTCTCTCGTAGAAATAGCGTACTTGCACACAAACGCATTCATACTGGAGAGAAACCATATCACTGTAATATCTGTGGTAAATCATTCTCTACAGGAAGTAGTTTGTCTACTCACAAACATGTTCATGATGTAGATAAATCATATCATTGTGATATCTGTGGTAAATCATTCTCACAACGTAGTAACTTAACTATTCACAAACGAACTCATACAGGAGAAAAACCATATCAATGTGATATTTGTGGTAAATCATTCTCTGGAAGTGGTGTGTTAACAACTCACAGATATATTCATACTGGAGAAAAACCATATCACTGTGATATCTGTGGTAAATCATTCTCTACAGGAAGTAGTTTGTCTACTCACAAACATGTTCATGAAGTTGATAAATCATATCATTGTGATATCTGTGGTAAATCATTCTCACAACGTAGTATCTTAACTAATCATGAACGAACTCATACAGGAGAAAAACCATATTATTGTGATATTTGTGGTAAATCATTCTCTGTAAGTGGTGAGTTAACCGATCACAGATATATTCATACAGGAGAAAAACCATATCGTTGTGATATCTGTGATAAATCATTCTCTTCACGGGGCAACTTAAGTAGTCACAAATATATTCATACAAGAGAAAAACCATATCACTGTGGTACGTGTGGTGAATCCTTTTCTCGGCTAAATCGTTTAACTACTCATAAATGCATTCATACAGGAGGGAAGTCATATTGTGATATTTGTGGTAAATCATTCTCTGGAAGTAGTGTCTTATCTAGACATAAACGGATTCATAGAGGAGAAAAAGGTGATGCAGTTAAACATAAACGTGTTCATTCGGGAGAGAAACCATATCGCTGCAATATTTGTGGTAAAACATTTACAGAATCAAGCAGTTTATCCTCTCACAAACGCATTCATACAGGAGAGAAGCCACATCGTTGTGGTAAGTCATTCTCTGTATCCAATAATTTAACTAAACACAAATACGTTCACACAAGAAAGAAACCACATCCCCGTGAGATCTGCAAGAAACCATTTTCTGAACATTGTAACTTAATTAAACACAAGTATATTCATAGAGGAGAAAAGCTGCATGACTGATACCTGTACTAAATCATCATCTCATGAAAATCACACAACCACATTTGTAGGCATTCATTTACAAGTGTAAGAGTAACCATATCAATGTGAAGTCATTCTCTAAAAAGTGTCCTGTACAACCATGAATGTTTTCATGCAGATTGGTTCTCTGAAGGCCATTTAGTTATAGAAACTATTGCAAAAATGGAACATACAAGCAAGACATTGTCCTCTGACCCATTTCAGAGGGCAGTGACTTTGGCTATGATGACTCGTCTAACCCATACCGGCATGGAAAGAGGACATGATGATTACAATGAATATATAACAGTATAATAACAACCTCGTAGCTATATATTTTATGTAACAAGTATATCTCCATTGGTGAGAGAACTTACTACTGTATGTTTAATAAAAGCATTATACGTGAAATATATTTTTGAAATTCAAAATGAAAAAATTAGGAACATTTTCCTGCATCTATACAGTGCAAGACAAATGAGAGCTTCTTTCATTTTATGTGAGTCTATAAATCAAGGAAGCTTTTGTCTTTGTATGTGGATTACTTACTTGATGGTATGACATTTTATCCTACAAATTATTGAAAGAATTTTTCACTTGTTGCAATCCATGAGAGAATATTATACCATATTTCTGCATAGTTTTCCTGTAGTAAATATGTTGATACTACACACACACACAGAAAACAAAAGAAGCTGTCGTTTATTTATACATGTGCACACAAAAAGAGGCTTTCATAATTTGTATATACACACACTAAATGAAAGAAGCTGTATGGATGTGCAAAATAATGCATAACTTTTCCATTTTCAATTTTAAAATTTCGTTTGTTAAATTACACTTGTCTTCTTTTTCTAACAAGATAAACAAACAAATGTTGAAAACGTTCTAAAATGAAGAGGAAAGTTTATTTTAAAATTATGTTATTTTATTTTTATACAGAACCATAATCTTAAATATTGTAAACATATAATCCAAAGGAGTTGTAGAAAAATATCAAAGAAGTCACAGATGGTTATATGATTTGCTTTCACCAGAACTCTGCTTGTAAACAAATAATTTTCATATTAACAAAGAACTGTGAGCTAGCAGCACACCAGGCACAAAGCTTAATGGCATTCTGTCCATCTCTTTATGAACTAAGTTCAGATTCCACTAAGGCTGTGGTATCAATAAAATAAGTACCAGTTAAACATTGGGGTCAATGTAATCAACTTATTCCTCCCATAAAATCACTGGTCTTGTGCAAAAACTTGAAACCAATATTACCAAAGAACATTGTATTGTGTATTAAGAATTAATTAAATGCAAGTGTCAGAATATTGCATTGTTATGCAAAATACATTTTGTAGTTCTTTACTCCCAGTGTCAGATAAATTGATATCTTTTCTACCTACTAGAAATATATTAGGATATATGTATTCTGAATGAAGGCTTTAATTAAAAATAGTGATGAGTTAACCCCACCCCCAGTAATTCTTTCAGCCTGCCATTTATTTTGTCAATCTATATTCTACTGATTGACTGTTACTACCTTTGTATGTGTCCATATGTAAAAGTATTTGAAAAAGATACCGTAAATCCTCGAGTTTTTTTCCCAAAATTTAAAGGTCAAAATCCCTAGTGCGTACTATATACAAGGTTAAAAACGAAAAATATTTTCTAAGCAATGTCTGAGTCTATATTTGCTGTCCGGCAATGTTTAGTCAGACGCATTTTGTGATGTCGGGTGCGAAAATACCTTAAGCTAAGCCTGAAAGCAATGAAGTCATAAAAGAATCATCCATAACTTGCAGTAAGCAACATTTATTGAAATAAAAGTATTCAGAACATGGAATAACATGTAACAAAAACAATTTACATTCCCATTTAACAGTTAACAACATTACCATTATTGTATTACGCATGTGCGGAAGTGTTTGTTCGACTAGGTGTTGCTGGCTTAATTACGCACGAATTGTGCTTAATAATTTAGCGCTAAATAGTTCATCCTGCTGTTTGGCAGTTTGCATCATTACCGTGGCAAACAGTAGATACTTAATTAAATACCAGTATTAAATATTTGAACTACTGTGGGTCTTTACTAGGGTTTTTTTTATAAGCGGGACTTAAACCTGAACATTAATCTCCAATAAAACATTTTATGCATTACAGGCCCATAAAATGCCTCGGAGATCTTATTCAGCTACGTTTAAACTTGGAGTTACATCATATGCTGACACAAGCCGATTAAAAACAAATTGCGTGATTTATGGACTGAATGGATGTCGACTGGAGAAAAGTCATTCACTAAAGGTGGAAGGGTTCGCGCTCCCAACCTGACTTTGATATGCATGGAATGAACTTGACCCCCAGATTGTTGTGAAAAGTTTTATCAAATGTTGTATATCGTCTGCACTGGATGGTACTCAGGATGACGTTGTGTGGAAAGATGGAATAAATGAAAGTGAATCTGATGATGACGGAGATTTACACTACAATGATGCTGACATGTTTACGGAGGAACAAATGGAACAGTTATTTGAGGCTGAAAGTGA
>NC_068981.1:199785117-199789031 GCF_001194135.2 Octopus bimaculoides | reverse complement strand
TGACATGTTTACGGAGGAACAAATGGAACAGTTATTTGAGGCTGAAAGTGACGTTGAATTTGAAGGATTTGAATAAATGTTTTTGCTTTTCTAACTGATGGTGATAAATTATGTGAAAGGCAATTTACTTAATATTTATTTTTCACTGACGTTATTACTGTTATTTCTTTATTTTCTGCAAACAAAGAGCACAAAAAAGCTACATGTTTGCATTATGTTATATATATACAATAATAATAAAGGACGTTACCGTATATACGTTTACAAACCAAGGATGTTATATAGACCTCTTTGACTCAAATTAGAGAAGGGGTGCGTATTATACTTAGGGCGGACTATACTTGAGGATTTACAGTATTTGGTGCAGTGACAGTATCTAAAGAAAGACTTTCTTAAAAGTTAATGAGTCTTTAAAATTTTTTCAATACAAACAATGCCAGGAAGTTTTTCTCTTCTGTGTGACTGCTTTTTGTTGTTCAACTTTTCAAACGCACCTTCATGCATGCGTGTGTGTGTGTGTGCATACACACATGCCAGAAGTTGGCGTCCTGATGACTGACTATTTCTGAGCTGCAAAATAAAGATGACTTTTTAGCTAGCTGCTGGTCTGAAGCTTTTACCATACCTGTCACAAATATTTTCTCTTAGTTAAATGAAATGTAGAATGATGGCATATGGCACAGCACAGAGACATGTCTTCTGGTCCTTAATAGAAAGACAAAATAATATTAAACAATTTGCAGACATGGTTTAGTTCTCAGTCCCTTCCTCTTCATTTAAGTCTTCTAAGCCATGACACAGTAGTTTAAAACTAGATACCTAAATCGTTTCCTAAATGCTGACAAATGCTTTTATAGTTGAATTTATAATAAAATTAATAAAGAAACTTCAGGTGTGAAAGCAAAATCTAGAATCAAAAGAGACCAAAGTTAACACATCTAAAACCAAAATTTCAATAAGTAGGAACACTGACAGGATTATTTCTTTCAGGAAAATAGCCTTGCTTGATATATAATAAAGTATTTAGAAATTACACAATTTACCTGGTGCAAAATATGAACACACAAGATGTACTCACTGCAAAATATGAGCATACAGGCAGAATAACAGAAAGTTGACTGTTTTGTGACATGCACAGGAATAATAAACACTCAGAACACATGGGAAAATAAATTTTCTCAAATGCCTTACAAATAGTTTCAGTTACTTAGGTGACCGAATTAGCAGTGAATGAGGATGCTCTGGGTGTATAGTCACAAAAATAAGAACTGGTTGGAGAAAGTTATTATTGGGTTGTCTGGAAAGTTTGTGCCGATTTATAGTAGCTTACCTTTCAACTTATTTGCCATGAAACCACCTCAATTCTGGGAAGAGGGTATTTTCAAGTTAAAGGAAAGATGGAGACGCATTGTGCAACAAAATGGTTCATATTTGGTTGATTAAAAATTGGCACAAACTTTCCGGACAACCCAATACTTTAGTTGGCAATAAAAGGTTTCTTGGTGTAAAAGATTGGTTGCATGGTAATGTGACAGTCATGCATGCAGAGGACTTGCAAAATACAGAAAAAAATGAAGTGAGCATGCTCCATTGGATGTGAGACACATAGTGTACTGGTGTGGTCATGTGACGCATATGAATATGGGCAGCTGTATAAGAATTGCTTAATGTGAAAATTGGGAAACCCAAGAAGATAAAGTATTGAAGGTTGATCTCAGTATGTTGAGCCTCGTCAAGGAGATCATAAAAGATCAAGATGATTTCTGGGATGCAGTACTCACGAAGAATTGCCCTTCATAGCAAAACAAACTCAAAAAGGATGTGTATGTGCACAACAGATCTCTCCACTTCATTTGTAGTTCTAGAGCCTTGTTCAAACACATCAATGAAAAAGGAAGGGAATAATTGTTTACTATCATCTGACAAATGCCTCGGGTATAGCTACAGTTGGAATTGCTGTGGAACAATCTACTGAAGGCAACAGACCAGACTGAGGGTGACATAGTGGTGGAACAGTGAGGGAAATAGGGCTATAAAAGAAGAGATGGGCTTGGAAAGACCAGAAGAGCCTTAAATGTTACAAGTGGCTCTCTGGAAGTTGTAGGTGATTTTTGCTTCCGAAGTGAGCTAATTAGCAATGCGGGGAGGTTATACAGAAAGTGTAATTGCTAGACTAAAAATAGGATGGAGAAAGTTCAGAAAGCTTTTATCTCTCCGAGTGAAGGGAACATTTATGATTCATGTCTACAAACAGTAGTGCTCCATGGTAATGAAATGGGGCCCTTAATGCAGGGGATATGCGAGGACTGGAAAGGAAGGAAACTGATATGCTCCCCTGGATCTGTGATGTCAGTGTGCATATGCAACAGAAATGGTGTATTGAGAGAGAATTTGGTTATAAGAGGAATTAGATGTAGTGTGCAAGAGAGGAGACTGCACTGGTTTGGTCATGTGATGTAGATGGATGAAAAGAGTTTCATAAAGTGGAATAGGGAGATCCAGGATGACCTGGATCGAAGGAGATAACAGGACTAAGATATGTGGCATATTGTTGTATCGAGAAAACCCACGTGCCACAACTGAATTGAGATCCAGAAACCAAGGTGCCATGTAGGAAAGCATTGGTGTGGGTGCTGATGCCACAAAAATCATCCAGTAAACTTTGTGGAGTAGTTGGCGATAGGAAGAGCATCCAGCTGTAGAAACCAAAATGGACTATGGAACCTGGTACGGCCCCTAGAAATGCCACTTCCTGTCAAGTCATCCAACCCATGCCAGCATGGAAAACGAATGTTAAATGATGATAACGGACTGCACTTCCTCTTTTCAAAGGAACACGAAAAATAAATTCTGAATATTTTCACCTATATGTGAAATCTTTAATCTCTCCATCTCTCTTTCACACTAGTAATGACATTCTCTTAAAGAGATACTTTCATTATATATTCTTTTATCCTCCAACCTCCTGTAGGTTTATAAATAGTGTAATGTTATATCTAATTGACCTAAAGTTTCAATGCTAAGGACTCTGTGATTAAAAGAAAATTCATTCAAAAAATGCATAAAGGTGTTTTATTCCTTTCACTCATGCAAAAAGGAAGGAACGTGGATATATGATAATGCAAATCCCTTTGTTATTTGATGTACACACTCAGGTCAAGTTTCTTCACAGAGGAGGACCTGCTTGAAGAGGACACAGCCCTATTTGACTCCATTAGAAATGTTGGAGGAGTTTGTGTTATCTCCGTTTGAAAGGACCTGTCCCTTCATGTTGTGGAAGAGCATGACCAGGGTTGTGAATTTTTGTAGGCAACCCAGCTTGCTGAAGATGATCCACAAGGCTTCCCAGTTGACTGTGTGAAACATCTTGGTCAGATCAATGAACAGGGCATACAGATCCATCTGTTGTTCAATTCACTTCTGCACTTGTCGCACAGCAAACACCATGTCTATGGTGCTGCGGCCAGAGCAGAAACCGCATTGGGCCTCGGGCAGGTTGCTTTTGGAGATGTTGGCAGTGAGTCTGCTGAGGAGGATCTTACCTGCTATGGAGAGTAGAGAGTTGTCGCAGTCTTTCCTGGTTCGTTTGTTCTTATATAGAGCGACTGTGACGGCATCTCGCAGGTCTGTTGGCATGTCTTCCTGGTGCCAGGTGACGTTAAACAGCTGCTTGGAGTTGTTCATATCAGCATAGAGCTGCAACTCATTAGCTTTCTTCTCCCACCAAGATTCTTGCATAGTGCGGAGTTCACACTAAGCTTTGACCTTGAATTCCTTGAACCTGTCATGTCGTGAGACACAGCTAGGATGGTTCTGCCAGTTGATGTAAGTGGCTCTCTTCTCTTTCAGCAGGGCTTGGATAGCTTCATTGTTTGCGTCAAATCGGTCTTTATAATGCCTCTTCTTGGGGGGGG
>NC_068981.1:199776564-199784316 GCF_001194135.2 Octopus bimaculoides | reverse complement strand
AGGGTCGGGAAACCTCTGAACCACCTCCCGTGATAGGGATCGGGGCCTGGAACCAACCCCGTGAACGAGGAATTCCCGGTAGGCGCGGGTCATCAGCCCGCGTCGATCACGTCCCTGCCCTTTGTACACACCGCCCGTCGCTACTACCGATCCGGTGAGGTCCGACGATTTCGCTTACGCGCGGCGGCGTTCCGCGCCGTCGTCGGCGCGTTCTCTGATGGCCCCGAGAAGACGACCGAACTCGATCGCTTAGAGGAAGTAAAAGTCGCACATTGCCCTGGTGGTGAAGACATCACTACTGTCTCGCTGACGGATGATGATGTAGTCTATGGGATACCACTGTTTGGATCGGTGGTGCATCCATGTATTCTTGTATTTATCAGCCTCTGCCTAAAGACTGTGTTTGTGATGATCAGTTCTGCACACTTCGTCTGTTACTGTTTATCTTGCCTCCACTGTGTGCCTCCTGATCCCTCTCCTCCATTCATTGCCATCACCCGGCAAGATGAGCTTGTCTGTGGCAGGCATCATGGTGCGTATTAGAGTGTCCAGGCGGTGCATAACTACGTTTTGGCTTCCTCCGTGTGTGTCATTGGGGGGGGGGGCGTAGATGATCATGATAGTGATGAACGGGCTGTTGCTGATGGGAAGCAGATCTTCCTCAGCTTTTCATTGATGCCAGTTTGAGGAGTTTGGTCCTGGTGGCAAGATCAACCCCGTGGACGCAGTCTTCGTTCTGAGCCTTTCCTTCCCAGAAAATGGTGTATCCATTGGATCCAGTCACCAAACACTCTTCAGCCAGTTTGGTTTTACTCAACGCAATGGTATCGATGTTGTACCTCGATGTTCATTGGCTACAAAAGCTATCCTTCTCTGGGGTCTTGAGACATTGTCATTATCTAGAAGGGTACACACGTTCCAAGTCCCAATGATGAGTTTCTCTTTTTCAGGTGGACCCAACTGCAAGTGAGTAATCTGCCAACTGCTGTAAACTGGCCAGACGGCGTAGGGCAGGCTGTCTTTAAGTCACCTTTTCTAGGGTGAGCAGTGCATTCCTAAAAAGGCTACTCAGTCGCCTGAGTTGCTGAAGTCTTCCGCTGCCCCGATTTCGAAGAACGACCAAAGTCCCCGGCCACCTACATTCAGGTTCGTGACATTGACTTCCAGTGGCTACCTCCACCTGACATTTTCGCCATTCACCTGTCACTGCAAGACTTCAGTGGGAAGTTGGAGCTGGGATACTGTTATGGGAGAATCTTGTACACCCCCACATGACTGAAAGTGGACTAAACATATTTGAATAAATAATGAACTGTCAGTGACAGCGTTGATCGTCCATGTTAGTTACTGCATTAGTTTAATATCATAACTACATTGGAGTAGTACGGAGTGCGTTCTGTTTGAACATAATAATTCTTAACAGGAATTTTTCAGTTTTTAAGCTGGACATTAAAACGATGATATACTGCGACTGGAATTAGTAAGATTTTCAGCTGATACAGGCATGGAATTTGGCCAAAAGAAATGTTCATATTTGGTCATAGAACGAGGGAAGTCAGTCCCTCAAACCCCAAACCTGTGCATCAACGGTCTCTCTGTCTCCTCCATTCTACACAAACAACGTTACAAGTACCGAGGCACAGATGAAAATGTATTATATGCGATACAAATATCACTGAAGATCAAAGAAAAAGAGGATATCTATGGAGAACTGCTTTGAAACCTCCAGCTTCTATATCCAGACTATGAATTCATATTCATACCAATAATAATTGGAGGACTAGGTTTTGTTTGTAAATACTTAAAGGAGAATCTGGGTAAACTGGGATTTTCAGAAAGAGAAATCGACCGGTTAATTCGTACATTACAAGCGCAATCTATGAGTGGAACAGTAAAAATATGCAAGACTTTTCTCAAGTTCCAAATATGAATTTGTCTGTGTTAAACTACACCCCAAAGATGGAACCTTGTATCTTTGTTGGAAACCGGCTCCCTCCTTCGTGGAAGATTTATGATAATTAAAAAATAGAAGAGACATACATACATACAAGTGTGTATGAACATATTTAGACATAACTACAGATGTGTACCCATCCACCGACTTTGTTGCCTCATAACTTCCAGATTAGGTATAAGTATAGTTGAGTATGCCGATTAGGCAGTTATGCCTATATTTATATGTATATGTCTATCTATGCTGTTCAAAATAAATGACATTCCTGCTTATTTTTTAAGAGAGTTTAGCCACACTTTCTAGCAGTTCGAACAACGTCGTATTGACTCTCCAGTTGATATGTCATAGTTATTTAGCTGGTCAATATTTCATTTACAATGGATGGATACAAGTGGCGGAATAAATTACGATAATTGACCGAATCTGAATGTATTAAATTACATTAGGGGACTTTTAATATGTGTCACCGGTATCCTTGAGGTAAGGGAAAAATTATCAATGACACCGCTATTTTGCAATTAGTTTAATTACGTCATCTGCCTTAATTAACGTCATTTTATCATGTAAACAGAATCGTAGCAGTCTACATTGACAGGAATTTCTCAGTTTGAAAGACTTCTCAAATTATTTAATATGGAAGACGTTAATCCCTTGGACACTTTTAATAACGCACCTGTTTTTAACAATATCGATTCAGTAACAGAAATACAGAGTGGTGAGAAATCTTTATCTTGTGAAACATTTACTAAACAAACATCGCCAAACAGAAATGTTCCTGAATATTGCTGTGAGATTTGTGAGAAAACATTTTCTTCAGAACAGGAATTTTTCACACACAAAGAAATACACGAAAAGCGAAAACTGTATCGTTGTGAAATATGTTGGAAATCTTTTGATTATTACAGTGTCTTAACAACGCACAAAAGAATCCACAGTGGAGAAAAACCTTACAACTGTGAAATATGTGGGAAAACATTCTCTGTTAATTCTAAACTTAAAAAACACAGAATCATTCACACTGGAGAAAAACCCTGTTATTGTGATGTATGTGGTAAATCATTCACTGATAATTCCTATCTTGTAGTTCACAAAAGAATTCACACTGGCGAAAAACCTTATCATTGCGAAATCTGTGGTAAATCATTCACTCAGAATTCAAGTCTCGTTAGCCACATACGTTGTCACACTGGAGAAAAACCTTTCCACTGTGAAATATGCGAGAAATGCTTCTCTGATAATTCGAGTCTTGTGGTACACATACGTAGTCACACCGGAGAAAAACCCTTCCACTGTGACATATGTGGCAAATCCTTTATCAATAATAGTAGTTTAACAAGACACAAAAGAATACACACTGGAGAGAAACCATATCACTGTGATATATGTGGAAAATCGTTTGTTGATAATAGCTATATAACCAGTCACAAAAGGATACACAGTGGGGAAAAACCTTACCAGTGCGAAGTATGCAAGAAATCTTTTGTGAATAGTAGTGATTTGACAAGTCACCAAAGAATACATACTGGAGAAAAACCTTTCCATTGTGAAATATGTGGGAAATCGTTCTCTGATAATTCTAATCTTGAAATCCATATACGTAGTCATACTGGGGAAAAACCATACCATTGTGAAATATGTGGTAAATCATTCTCTGTTAATTGTAGTCTTGTTATCCACATGCGTTGCCACACTGGAGAAAAACCTTTCCATTGTGAAATATGTGGTAAATCATTCTCTGATGATTCTAATCTTGTAGTTCACAGAAGAATCCACACTGGTAAAAAACCTTACCATTGTAAAATATGTGAGAAATCTTTCATCACTAACAGTCTCTTAAAAAGACACGAACGAATACACACAAGAGTAAAGTCTTAATTTGTCAGTCTAAACTTACAGTCCACCTTCTAGTACACATTTGGAGTTTATGTTGAAATACTTCGGATATCATTCTTTTTGAATTTTCTCATCGTGTCTGTACGTGTGCTCTCGTTTGAAAGAAACCTTTTCACCGAAACACGAGGAAATTTTCTTTGTGGATAATAAACTCGTAATTGAAAACAAATACATACCTTGACACTATGATTATATTTAGGGGAATCATTGAATGTGAAGTGTATATTTGTGTTGCACTTGTGAAAAGGCAAGAGTAAAAAATTATTAACGTGAAATATGTTGGAAATTTGTGTTCTTGTCCTACAATCCATAAATTCATCATGGAAAAAGATCCATTTACTGTTATTTGCGGTTAATGTTCCTACCAGAGACTCAGTCTCATTATGGAAAAACTAAAGGGTAAAACTTTACAGATGTGAAAGTTGTACAAAATTATTTAAAAGCCATGTTTTTAAAGAAGTAAATATTTACATGAGAAAATTTTTATTGAGATGATTTGTTGAAAATAAGAACAAACGAATTAAAAATTTATGTAAAAATCTTATCACTTAAATTTATGATAAAATTTTCCCCCTCATATGTAAATTAAATTTCTATTTTAAGGATCTCTTAAATTTCACATTAAAATCTTTTAACTACAAGATTTCTTGGATGGTATTTTCTAGACTTGAAATTATCTTTCTCAAAGATGGTTCACCATTAAACATACTATTTGTAACAAAATACCATTTGATAAAAGTGTTTCTGTATGTAATTTTATATATTAATTGCAGCACATATAGCATAGAAGTATTTTTGTGAATGGAAAATGCTTCTTGTCCTGTTACCTATTGAAGATTTTGTGTGAGTAACGAGAGAGAGAGAAACCTTGTGTTAAATAGATAGCAAAAAAATAGATTGTCCACTTTGAAATGTTTGTGATAGGATGTTTGCATAATGGAAGATTCTTTGCGTTGAAGCATCCTAATATCTAAGTGACTTTTGGAGAGGTTAAAAGTCAGAAACTTATGTTTCAGGATGTAACAAGAGAGATAAGCTTTTAGGAAACAACTTCAGTTGGTTATTAACACTGGTTTGTCATAGGGATCTGGGGACAGGGTTTGAGAAAATACAGTCCTGATCATTTTCATGTCAATACAAAATATATCAGCATTAATAGAAACCTTCTAATTACAAACATGCTGCAATACTTTACTATAATGGTTCCTGTTTCTCTCAACAAGACACACTGTCTACAACCCTCACCTGCTACACCTACATCTCTTCATTTGTACCAAAAGTTGAAGTCTTTATTTACTCATACAACCTGCTAGAAGTAGCAGCTAAATCACTCTCACACACAAAACAGAAATTTTATTCCTATGTGTGTTGATATTTTCTGGTTTTAGCCTCTACCCTAGTTTTTATATTTATTATACACTACTTGAAAAAAAAAAACACTTTACAAACTTACTTTAAATAGCTTCCATATTGTGTGACACATGGTTCTCTCAATATGGATGCTATCTTCCTGGTGAAACAACTGCAGGAGAAATACTTCCCCACCCCCCCAAAAAAAACCTGTTTCTGGCTTTTGTTGACATGGAGACAGAGGTCCCTGCTCCCTTATCTGGTGGGCAATGTGGAAGCTAGGGATAGATGAGTGGTTGGTGAGAGCTGTACAAGCCATGTACAGATGAGAGTTGCCAATGAGTATAGCAAGGAGGTTAGTGTACAAGTAGGAGTCCGTCAGGGATCGGTTCTTAGTCCCCCCCCTCTTGTTTATCATCATCCTCCAAGCTATAACAGAGGAACTTAAGACTGGCTGCCCTTGAAAGCCCCTCTATGCCAAAGACCCTGTTCTCATTACTGAATCACTATCAGAACTACAATAAGAAATTTCAGGTATGGAAGCAAGGTCTGGAATCAAAGGGCTTTAGAGTTAATTTCGCAAAGACCAAAATATTGATGTAGGACACAGAACCTTTCAGGGAGATGGCCCTGCTTGATATGTAGAAAAAGTGTTGGGAGAAACGCCATAAAATGTACCCAGTGCAAGCTATGGACACGTAAGAGGTGCAGTGGTATCACTGGATGACTAATGGAGAAAGTGGTCTTTGAGTGTGTAGCAGGTGGGTAGTTAGATTAAACACCAGGAATATACAAAAAATAGACTCCCTCATATGTCAGGAGGTATCCCCAGAAATAGTAGACAGTTTCTGTAAATTAGGTGACCAAGTTAGCAGTGATGGAAGTCGTTCCAAAAGCATAGTTGCTAGAATAAGAATAGGCTGGGCATAGCTCAGAGAACTACTACCTCTGTTGGTAAAAAAGGGCCTCTCCCTCAGAATAAAAGGCTGATTGTATGATGCTTGTGTAAGAACAGCTATGCTAAATGGCAGTGAGATATGGGCCATGACTGAGAATATGCGGGAACTTGAAAAAAAATGAAGCCAGTATGCTCTGTTGGATGGGAAATGTCAGTGTGAATTATACGATAGTGTGATTTTAAAGACGAACTTAGTAGATGTAGCATCAAATGTTGTGTGCAAGAGAAAAAAGCACTGGTATGGCCATGTAATGCATATGAATGAAGAGAATTGCATCAAGAGATGCCAATCTCTAATATGTAGAGGGAACATATGGAAGATGTAGACCCAGGAAGATATGGGACGAAGTGAGAAAGGATCTACAGATGTTGAGACTCAGAGTGGATAACAGGACTGAAACTCTGGGCGGTTTGCTGTGCTTGAAAGGACACATCAAGCTAAGTAAAAGCGTGGTTGTCCTTGGCATACTGGCCCCATTGCCTGCAACCCTCTCCAGCTGAGTATTCCTAATCTTATGAACTTGTAAGTGCTGGTGCCATGTAAAAAAAATCCTATGCTGGTATTGCATAGAAGTACCCAATGCACTCTGTAAAGGGGTTGGAGTTTGGAAGGGCATCCAGCCGTAAAAATCATGCCAATACAGACATGGAGCCTGAACAGCCCTTCAGCTTGTCATCTCCTGTCAAACTGTCCACCCCATGCCAGCATGGAAAATGGACATTAAATGCGGATGGTGGTTAGATTGTTATAACATTCCAGTAACCTCTGCTTTTAACAGACAGAGACACATGGCTTCTTTGATTGTCTGGTTCATGATCTCAGTGTTCCACTATCATCATCATCATCGTCGTTTAACATCCACTTTCCATGCTAGCATGGGTTGGACGATTTGACTGAGGACTGGTGAAACCAGATGGCTACACCAATCTGATTTGGCAGAGTTTCTACAGCTGGATGCCCTTCCTAACACCAACCACTCAGAGAGTGTAGTGGATGCTTTTACGTGCCACGGGTACGAAGGCCAGTCAGGAGGTACTGGCAGGGCAACAACCCAGGATGTAGTGAACTTAAAGATTCAGAAAATATCTCATGTTTGTCCACCATCTAATAAGACATATAGTCCTTTTTAGGATTGATTAAATTTTTACAGTTATTTCCTGAGATACTCAGAAATTTCCGAACTGGGTGCAGATTTGTGCAAAACAAAATATCTAACTACCCAGTGCTATATTTATCAAGAAATTTAACTTCTACTGAATCTAACTATTTAAATGTTGTTAAATTGTAGACTACCATCTCATGATATTTATTCAGCTAATATCTGTGACTGTTCATGGCTTCTTGTTTCTTTTTGCAGTACCTTTGAAGCTCAGCCTAGGTCTTCCATGGTTTCTTTTCCCCTTACATAGTTAGGAGTTAAAGATTTGGCTGGGGAGTTTGTTGTTTCCATCCTGTATTTGTGGCCCAACCAACATCATGCAAAAAAGCACTCGGTTCACTTTGCAGGGTAGTTGGTGTTTGGGAGGGAATCCACCCGTAAAAACCCTGCCAAAATAGACACAGAAGCCTGGTGCAGTCTTCTGCCTGGCCAGCTCC
>NC_068981.1:199770128-199776464 GCF_001194135.2 Octopus bimaculoides | reverse complement strand
CGATGATGATGATTTCCATTGCAGGAGGCAGGCCAGCATGGGTGGAGGATCTCTTCATTCCTGATATTGGCAAAGAGTGTGATATTCATGATTGGTTATAGCGGTCTCATCATATATGCATGTAATTTGTCTACTTGTGCTTTATAAATTGTCCAGGTTTCAAGTTCCATACAGCAGAAAAGGAAACATAGTCTGGTACACCTTACATTTGACATATATAGAAACATGCCTATTTTTCCACAGCATCTCCTGCAGCCTGTCAGATGAAGCACTAGCTCTGTTCATTCTGTATATGATTTCCTGGTCCACTTGTGCATTATCTGATATGGTATTGCCTAGGTATTCGAATGTTTTGCATGGGGTCAGCCCTTCATGTGCAATAGTAATTTAGGTTCTCCAGAGGTTGGTAAAGGCATTCAGCTTTTCTGATATTGATCTTTAAGCTGAACTGTTGTGCAGTCTTGGCTTTACACTGTGCAGCATTGAAGAGATCAACATCATGCAGCATCTAGATGTAAATTCCCCCTGGAACTTCCTCAAAGGCAACTTCCAACACTGCTGTGAGATAGATGAAAAATAGCACTGGAGAAGGTATTTATGAGGATGTCACCACTTATGGCATTACTGCTTCATGGCATCATCTGAAACATGAAGCTTGGAAGCCTGCTTATTCATCTGATTTAGATGACTATATCCATAGCTGTTCTAAATGTGTCATCATCATCATCGTTTAACGTCCATTTTCCATGCTGGCATGGGTTGGACGGTTCGACTGGGGTCTGGGAAGCCAGAAGGTTGCACCAGGCCCCAATCTGATCTGGCAGAGTTTTTACAGCTGGATGCCCTTCCCAATGCCAACCACTCCGAAAATGTAGTGGGTGCTTTTTACATGCCACCAGCACAGGGGCCTGAGGAGCTGGCATCAACCACAATCCGATGGTGCTTTTTAAGTGCCAGAAATCTCAACTACACAACCTTTAATGCTGACTCCATAGAGTTAAAACCATGGACTAGTTTCATATTCATAGTCCATGTCAATGATTTTGTCTCCCTGTTTCACTAGTTCTAGTCATTTTTACAACACCGAACTTGTTTATCCATATACCTTCATAACACTTGTTTATCCATATGCCTCCATATACATCATATAATGCAGTCTTCTCTTGCACATAACACTTGATTTCTCATGTATATTTTTGCTCATTTGTGCTCTGCCATCCATACACAACAGTATTACACATTCAGCAGATCATGCCCGCTACATTTCTTTCTTGCCTTCATAGATCCATGTCAATGATTTTGGGTTGTTGCTGATTTTGTGGGGTTGACATTTGTTATTTGTATTTCTGATAGGAAAATTTCAAATTTAAAACAAGTTTTACTTCTAATTTTGTCCCAAAATGTATTTTCTTTTACTTGCTGTGTCTTGAGGAAGGGGCAGTGCCCATGGCTTTTTCAGGCCTTTTTAGATCAGCAGAAATGATGCCTTTACTGTTCTCCTTGAAGCTTTGCAACTCAACAACTACAAGAAAAAATATAATGAAGGAGAGAGTGTCCCAGAGAGCCAATGTTGTGGGAAGAAGTTCTGAGCTCACTGATTACTGCCACACCTGGGAAGTTAGACACACCAAACGTGATAAAAGAAGATAGACAAGTAGAAAAGCTCAGGGATCTACTACCTCTGCTGGGGTAGCAAAGAGTTTTTCCTTCAGGGTGTACATGAAGTGCAACACTGTATTGTCTTAAACACAGAGGATCTATGAAGGCAAGAAAGAAATGTAGCGGGCATGATCTGCTGAATGTGTAATACTGTTGTGTATGGATGGCAGAGCACAAATGAGCAAAAATATACATGAGAAATCAAGTGTTATGTGCAAGAGAAGACTGCATTATATGATGTATATGGAGGCATATGGATAAACAAGTGTTATGAAGGTATATGGATAAACAAGTTTGGTGTTGTAAAAATGACTAGAACTAGTGAAACAGGGAGACAAAGAAGATCTCATGGAGAAAATGACAAAGAAGACTCACCTTTCCAACCAGGGATGGTAAAATTATCTTGTATACAAGGATTATTCAAAAAGGTTTGAGTCTTTTTGGGGAGAGGCAGTTATAACTCTTAGATTATTGTAAGTTTAGCATATCACTTCTATATCTCTAATAAGATGATCTGCCAACTTCTTCTTATTCCAGATTGCAGGAGACAGCTATAACATCACTTTGAACACATCGCACTAAACACTGCTTGTCACGGCTAATTTACAGAATGCAATTGGAACGTGAAGACAATTTGGAAGCTCACTATGCAATAATAAAGTTTTGTGTTAAATTTGGCAAAAATGCTACAGACTGCTTATCAATTAACTTGCACGAGCTGAACATCTGTTTTTCATTGGCACAAGAGGTTCAAGGACAGTAGAGTCGAGATGAGAAGTTTGGGAGGGAGAGGAACATTAGAACACCAGAGCTGGTTGAGAAAATTTGCAATTTGCTGGATGAAGACTGTTGTGTATGTATAATGACGATAAGCACAGTTTGGAATTGGTGTGACAACTGTACACAGAATTATTCATGAAGATCTGAACATGTGCAGAATTTGTGAAAAGTTTGTTGCCAGAGTGCTCATTGACAAACAGAAGGAAAGATGCGTTGGTGATAGTAAAGAGATGATTGAACTCATTACTTCCAATCCAAAAGTACTTGAGTCTCTGATGATCTGTGATAAAAGTTAGATCTACTGTTATGATCCAGAGATCAAGAAAGACAGAGTGCCCAATGGAAGCATTCTGGATCCCCACCCAAACCCAAGAAGGTCAGGCAAAGCAAGTCCACTGGGAAACTCATGATGATCCCTATTTTTGACAGCAAGAGCATCATCTACATCCACTTTGAGAAAGTTCAAGAAGAAATATTATCACAAAAGGCCAGAGCTATCTTTCATTTGGGTCAGAGGCAGCTGCACCAGTTCACAATTCCATCCTTGTAAACAACTCCTTGACAGAGATGGGCATCAAAACTGTCCCTCACTCTCATGCCTACAGTCCAGACCTTGGTCCAAGTAACTTTTGATTGTTCTCCAAGCTGGAGAAGAACCTTGGGGGCAGTCATTTTGAAGACATTGAGAAGATGAAGGAGTCTGTGACAGGACTTTCATTTTGGAGGACTTTCATGGGGTCTTCACAAAGAGACTGGAGTACTACAACAAGAGCATTCAAGTCAGGGGGTGGGATCCTAGTTTGAAGGAGATTAGAGTTTTGTACTTCTTTGAAATTAATAAATATAGATGGCACTCCCCAAAATGTTTCAAAACTTCTGGAATACACCAAGAAGAAGCAAATATCACTTGACATATACATCTAAGTAGATGTGTGCAAGCAAGTATACGTCTACCGACTGTCAATTCTACAGAAAACTAAAATTGTTACCTTAAGAATTCTAAGATAAATAAAAAAGAGTTCTTATGATGAAATTGAAAATGTTACTAAAATATAAAAAACAACAGGGATTTTATTCCAGATTGGAAAATGTTTTCCTTCATGCTTAATAGAAACACTTAGCATTTTTTTATGTCTTTCTGATATCTTTGACTAGGCACAGGCATGACTGCTGGAATAGAAAGTTACCTTGGTAACCATATAGTTTCAGGTTGTATGTCACTGTCTTACAACTTTGGTAAAGTTCTTCAACTATAACATTCAGCTAAATAATGCTGTGCAAGTGGAATCGGTAGTGACAGCCCACTCTATATACATACATGATTGTATATGTGTAGGCTTTTTGTTAGTAAAATAAGTGCAGTGTTGTCAGTGCGATTGTTTTTTGAGACATGCCCTGACTGTATTATGGTGCTGTTATATAAAACCAAGTCATGTTCCAATTGAAGTGTTTCAAGGTTTCTACACATTAAAGTGGGGGTATGTCTGGTATGAAATATCAAGATGGCATGTAGGTTACTTTTATGCAGGAAACATTACAGGAGAATGTAGGATGTTATCATCTGTATACATGTGGGTGTATTAAGATGATACTTTTGTGACATATGAGCCCCATTTAAAGGATCACAAAATATCTTTCTTTCCTCGTCTCTTCAACAGTCTTCACTTTTTTCCAAAGTATTCTATGTCAATGACATTACCACCCTTTCCTGTCACACTTCCTGATTCACACTAACAAGATATATTTATACATTACAAATCTTCCATGTAAATGAACTGATCAAAAAGCGCACAAACCATCATACCATTAACCCCCCCCCCCCTCTCACAAACTGCACAAGACTACATCATCTAACATCACTAGAAAGACTGATAAACAACAAAAACATACATCTTAAATATTATAAAGACTCACTTTAGAAACAAACCTATTCAGTTCTATCATTTCTTGTTTGAGTCTCACTTAAATTTGCCAAAATCTTCTTATTTTCAACAACACATCTCAAATAAAACACTACCACCTATTTATTTCCTTGGATCTTTAAATGCAGGGATCAGGGAACTTTTTTAACCAATTCCCTCAAAATATATTTATGCTGATGTTAACTGCTAGATTTGAAAGGAAGAAAATCAGAGATTCTTTGGATTCTAAAGGTTTATTGGATCTAATTACACATCCATTTCATTGGACAGATGCAGTGTTACCAGAAGAAACATTTCTGTTTTAATGAGGAACACATTTTTTATATAATTTTACTTGTCTAAGGAGTCCTTGTTACCCCCAAGAATTTCATTTTTACCCCACTTGGGGTTTGCTGACCCCTCTTCTAATGCAAAGTCAGCTGGTGACCACCACTCACTGATTCTTAGTGCAGATATTCAGAGAGAGAGAGAAAGAGGTTAAGAAAAATAGAATCATTCTTGAGAAAACTGATTACAAAATATGAACAGATTCAGCAAAGAAATTTTAAATGCTAAGAGAGAAGTAGTGATGAGATAGTTGTGGAACAAACTTGATCTAAGTCTTAAAACAATCCTGAAAAATAGAAATCAGTCTGAGTGAATGAGAGAATTGGAGAAGAGTGTCACTGCTGTCAACACTATGGAAGGTATATTGTTTCATATATATACCTGAGCTACATACATGATGTGATCTTTTCAGGCCATGTATGGAGAAAATTTTCACTTTATGGCACATTCTAATGAAGTGCCAAGAGTATACATTGTTATAAATATCCAGTTTGGTAGAATCCACAGACCCACACTTGTAACAAGTTACTTTTAATATTCTTTTCTATTCTAGGCACAATGCCTGAAATTTTGGGGGAGGGTCTAGTCAATTAGATCAACCCCAGTACGCAATTGTCAAAGATTTCTCATTTTGACAAAGTTTTGTGTCAAAGTATTTTTCGACTTTGTTATCCAGTGAAAGGCTTTCTCTCAAATAACATTTGTAAACTACAAGATGAAAATTGAAAGAATCACCGTGATTAAGGATTTTTAATATGTACTTGTTGGTGAGTTAGAAGGTTAGGTTTACAAGAGGTTAGTTTTCCATATTTCTCTTTTTAAGACTTCCCTCCATTGTGTATTTTTTTGTGCCTTTTTAGGAGAGTGTTATAGACAACAAATTTTCAACATATTTCACAATGACAGGGTTTCTCTCCAGTGTGGATTCTTTTATGAACTACAAAATTTGAATTATCAGAGAATGATTTACCACAGATTCTACATTGATAGAGGTTTTCTTCAGTATGTACTCTTTGATGAACTACAAGACTGGAATAATCAGAGAATGATTTTCCATAAATTTCACAATGATAAGGTTTTTTCTCAGTGTGGATTCTTTCATGAATCACTAGACAAGAATTTACAGTGAATAATTTTCCACATTTCACAATGGAAGGATTTTTCTTCAGTGTGGCTACACATGTGGATAACAAAACTACAGTTTACAGAGAATGATGTTCCACATGTTTCACAATGGTATGGCTTTTCCCCTGTGGTGCTACGCATGTGGATATCAAGATAACAATTATCAGAGAATGATTTACCACACAATCTACAATTATAGGCTTTTTCACCACTGTGTTTTTTTTTGTTTTTTTTTCTGTGACTAGTCAAATCACTCTTATTGACAAAGAATTTCCCATAGATATCACAGTGATATGATTTCTCTCCAGTGTGTATTCTTTTGTGTTTTAGATGGTGTAGGTCATCGTTGGGCCACCTAATATGACTCTCAGAAGGCTGTAATCTCGCTGGTAGTAAACCCAGATGAATAACATACAAGCAAGGTTGTAACTCTAAGCACGTTTATTGTGGCCACACACACACACACATACATATATATATATATATATATATATATATATATATATATATATATATATATATA
>NC_068981.1:199754476-199769795 GCF_001194135.2 Octopus bimaculoides | reverse complement strand
CCCGCACAAGCCAGTCCAGGGGCACTGGCAACGATCTCGCTCGAAAATCCTACAGGAGCCAGTCAGGCGGTACTGGCAACGGCCACGCTCAAAATGGTGCATCTCATGTGCCACCCGCACAAGAACCAGTCCCGGGGCACTGGCAACGATCTTACTTGGCTTGCCGGGTCTTCTCACGCACAGCACATTTCCAAAGGTCTCGGTCAGTAGTAATCGCCTCGGTGAGGCCCAATGTACGAAGGTCTTGCCTCACCACCTCAGCCCAGGTCTTCCTGGGCCTACCTCTTCCACGGGTTCCCTCATATATATACAATGGAATGGTAAATAGAATGATTGGTGTGTAAAGGCCATGGTCTTCTGTGCTATGCTCCTATCTGCAAGCTGGCCTGTGGCATAAGATAGAGCCAGTCAAGTTGCATCCTCATAGCTTGCGTGTTAGTGCAGAAAAGGGGGAGAGATGAGGTTATGTATTTGAACCTTAATGTTACATAACGCCCTCTGTATCTAGTCAGCTGGTTTGACTTGCTGTTGAGTGGGGTAATGCACCTACAGAGGCTTCTAATTAGGCCAGAAGCGGTTGATAAATAGTAGTGTAGTCGGAGTGTACTAGGAGGGCACAAAAGAATGAACCATGGCAAAAATAGTTGTAGGAACAATTGAAAAAAAAAAATACAATACAAGGAAAAACGTTCAGCAAAGAAAGGTGTCCAATCAAGTAGGACAAAGCATGTATGTACAATGATACAGAAAGAGAAAAAATGTGAATGCAGTGCCTCTAATGGCGTAAGTCTACTTTCCAGAACAGTCTCTTGCAAGGCAAAGTTAAGATATATCAATAGTCTGGGGTAATTTCTTTGGCCAATGAATCGATCTGCCAGAATGTGTTTGTTTAGTTGGTGTTTTGGTGAGTGGAGGAGGTGCTGGTGGGGTTGGGGGTGGCAGTGTTTGTGGGATGATGGGTGTGGCATAAATGTTTCAGAAAAGGCTTTTTTTTACTCTGTCGATAGAGACAGTCTCTTTTTTACCGTGAGTGTCCACAGTGAACAGTTTTGGTGGGTGTGCTTTTAAGAACACGATAGGGTCCAGTGTAGGAAGGTGCAAGTGGTCCCTTGATGGCATCATCTCTTACAAACACATGAGTCCAGGTAGAAATATCTGGAGGTACTGCAGAGGAAATAGACTGGTCAGGAGGGAGCATCAGTGGCCGGTCAGCAAAGAATGACCTGAGTCACATGACGTAAGATGTGGGGTCTACATTCGGTAAGTCGACGGCCGCCAACATTTGTCCAGAAAGTGCTAAGGTGGTGCCACACAGGAGCTCAGCGGAGGATGACCAAAATCCTCCTTGACAGCTGAGCAGCACCCTAGCAGAACAATGGAGAGAAACTCAGACCAACAACGAGGGCCAGGAGCTGTGTGAATAGTGGCTTTGAGCTGTCAGTAGAGTCTTCCCACCATTCCATTCAGGGGGGGATTGTAACTGGCGGTGTGGGTGTGCTGAACTCTGAGCAATCTCAAAAGCTTACGGAACAGGTAAGCTTCAAATTGGCGTTCACAATCAGGGTACTCTGAAGTGAGATATCCACCCAGGGACGAGTGCTCTGGTGACAGTTTCCCAGAAATGTCCATGAGAGGGATGGCTTCAGACCATCTGGAGAAATGGTCGATGCAGGTCAATATATAAGTAAATCTGCAACTGACTGGCCAAGGACCAACCAGGTCAATGTGTATGTGATGGAACCTGGTGTCCGGTTGGCTGGAACTGTCCAAGATGTGCTCTCATGTAATGATGCACCTTGGAATGCTGACATGGTAGACAGGTACGTGACCAGGCAGTAATAGACCGTCGCATATTCAGCCAGAAAAAGTGGTCCGAGACAAGCTTTACTGTGGCTGCAATGTCAGGGTGTGATAATGAATACAGTGCTTCAAAAACAGCATGATGGTGGCATTCAGGAATGAGGGGTCATGGTGACCAGGTAGAAACATCACAGAGAATGATTCCTTCAGAAAAAGGCAGGGGCAGGTGTTCAAATTTGCAGCAGGAAAACTGTGGTGAGGAAATGTCCAGAGAATCCAAGGAGAGAGTTTGGTTCAACCAAATCAATCGAAGTAGGAGACAAAATGCACCTTTAGGCAGGTGACATAAGATGTCGGCGAGGATGTTGTTAATGCCAGCGATGTGGTGAATGTCACCAGTGAACTGTGATATATAATCCAATTGCCTTGTTTCTCTGGGCAAATACCAGTCCACTTTTGCAAAGAGAGCAAACATTAGCAGTTTGTGGTCAGAGAAAATCGTGAAGTCTCTACCTTCAAAAAATAAGAGAAATGCTTCAATGCCAGGTAAATTGCTAAAAGTTCTTTACCAAATACACTCTATCTCATTTCAGCATTTTTCAGCTGGCACAAGAAAAAGACTAATAGCTGGCTTTGGCTGTTTACAGATTGCTCTAAAACTGCACTTTTAGCAGATGATGATGCATCGACAGTAAGTGATAATTTTGCATCCGGAATAGGATGAGTGAGGAAGGATGCTTGAGCAAGGTCAGCTTTGACAGATTCAAAAGCTTGGATGGCTGTAGGAGACAGCGTTATCTGTGCGTCTTTCTTTCATTGATCTTTCAAGTGCTGGGTCAAAGGAAGCAACTTCTCTTCACATTTAGGAATGAAACGATGATGATAATAATTAATTACACCAATAACATTTCTGAGCTGTTTTAAGGAAACAGGAGGAAACAAGCGTTTGATGACTTTCACTTTATAGGGAAGTAGATAAATACCATCAGCATTGATTAGGTGTCCCAAGAATTCCAGTCTGGTAGAACCAAAGACACACTTAGCTGGATTGATTTTCACGTCATAGGAACATAGGCACATGAACAGCCGGGTTAAGTGTTGGAGGTGCTGGTCTGGAGTACCACGGGTGATTAAAAGTACACAAAGACAAAATCTAACCCACAAATGTGCCTACAGTGTCTTGTTAAATAACTTGTACTGAGAAACAATTTTCCACACATATCACAATAATATGGCTTTATGTTGTATTCAGTGGTGTTTTGTTTCAAAGACCAAATGTGCTTGGCCTGGGTTGTGACATTGTGTCTCTCCGGGATGCTGAAGGAAGACTTGTGGTTGTCAAAGTGGGTTCTGAAGAGGCCTTCAGTTGCTCCAACACACTTTCGCACCTTTGGTTGCCCACTTGGTTCTATGCCTGTTATCTCTGCCTCATATACAACTATGTCCAATGCCATTCCCTGCATATCTGGTTTTATATCAGAGTGACCTTCTCCTAGTATATAATTTTTTTTTTTTCTTTTGTCCTTATTTATAATTGTTTTATAATAGCTCATTACCAACTTACAGCATAACCGACTCAGTGGTGTACCAAGGGACATAACTCTTAACTAAATCCCCTGCTTGTTTCGTTTCATCATCTTCTCACAGCAGCTGCAAACTGGATGTCTTTTCACCTCCAACAATAGAGACCAGTTGCTATAATTCATTCCATATAATTCATTCCTTTGATGAGTGTAGGGCTATTTAATTGGATTGTTACCTAACACTCCTAGCACAAAGCCAATTGGTAAGATTAGCCATGATGGATATACAATACTGTACATTTCAGATAATATACCCACTCTGTTAACAGATAGACGAATACATCTTTTTCCTGACTTATGAGGCATTCATAAGTGTTACTGGTAACATGGAATCCAGTACAACCTGTTGCATGGTCGGGTTGCCTGCAACTCAACCGACACCCCCACTAGGCTACCCTGATGAGGAGGGTTGCTGGAAACTCTGCAGGATTAGAAACAAGATCTGTTGAAAGGTCGGATGAATCTAGTGCAGGCTCAATGGCTATCTAGCAATAGCACGGGTATGCAGAAATCCTGAAATTCCACTGGGAGTGAGGCAACCCTCAGCTTCTGTTGAAGCATGTCTCTAGGAGAAGGTCATTCTGATATAAAACCAGATATGCAGGGAATGGCATTGGACATTTTGGGAATCTTTGATTTGTGCTAGTGATCATGGAACTCCCACATCCCTGAACCTGCGACTCATATTGGTATCAGACATCTTGCTCTGGATAATGTCAATAAAACAGAGAGGGTCTATGAGGTGTTGTGCAAGCCTTATTGGACCTAAAACTCTGCACAAACATTTCTGACCTCTTCTTGATATGTGCTGTTTTTTTTTCTTTCCCTATATATATTTATTTTATTTTTAGTATATATTCAGTTTTCATATATATCTATTTTATTTTTATTCAGAAGTCCTGCGGTGATGGAAAGGTGGTGAAGCATGAAGACCTGACAGGTTGGAAGCACATAGGCGGCCTATGCTAGATATAAAGTCATCTCCTTGTTGCCCAAGACAGTAATAGGATTCAGTTGCTGCATGGGTGTCTGAGCAGCCCCTTTTGGAGAGGGCACTGCTCACCTGGAGGCTGGGGAGGTTCTAGAAAAGGTGAACCAAAAATTGCCTGTTTTTCTATATCTGGTCAGTTTAGCATGACTGATGGATGTCCACTCTGCGCTCGAAAAACAAAGAGACTTTGTTTTATAAAATCTAGATGGAACTTGAGCATTTCATGTTGGAATGTGCACACTCCTAATCATGAGTGACAGACAGCTAAAGCCCCCGTAGTCACCCCAAATGCTGAGCTTCAATATTACTGAAGACAAAAGCACATCTTGATATAGCTAGAGCTACATCTGAAAGACCAGTCCTTCTATTTTGAACTGAAAGATATTTCAGCCCATAACAGATACTAACAATTTTCAAATGAAACCCATAGTGGGATAGTGCTACTGCTACCCATACTGACATTCTGGACTGCATCCAGAGGAGGGCTACTTGGTTGATTAACACTCCATCACTAACAGACATACTACTCCAGCTTCTAGTTCATAAGCATGCTATCTCTATCTCTATCTTTTCTACCATTACTACCTTGACCTCTGTTCTTCAGAGCTGACTGGCTTCACCGTCAATGGCACCTGTGCCCAGCATCGCCTTCCTGGCACTTGTGCCGGATGGCACGTGTAAAGACATTCGAGCGAGATCGTTGCCAGTGCCGCCGAACTGGCTCCTGTGCAGGTGGCACATAAAATACACAATTTTGAGCGTGGCCGTTGCCAGTACTACCTGACTGGCCTTCGTGCCAGTGGCACGTAAAAGCACCCACTACACTCTTGGAGTGGTTGGCGTTAGGAAGGGCATCCAGCTGTAGAAACTTTGCGAAATCAGATTGGAGCCTGGTGCAGCCATCTGGTTTCACCAGTCCTCAGTCAAATCGTCCAACCCATGCTAGCATGGAAAGCGGACGTTAAACGATGATGATGATGATGTCCCACTTATCTCTCCTCTTGACACATTTGGTGCACCCAACCACTCTTTCCCCTCATGCTAACCACTCCTTCAATCACAGAACATCATTTCTCCGGAAGCTTCTCTCTGCTCATGTTAATCTGCAGCAGTTTAAACAGAATATTAACAACATGAATCTTACATGTCTAGGATAGCTTGTAAGAGCTGCAGCAGGCGTTTGGTGAAGGCCGTAATTGTTTTCACGAGTTTGTGCAATGCAGCGAAATGATGTATGACGTAACGGATATAGAACATGTAGAATCACATCGGTATGATGTGGCCCACAACCAAATGTAGTGTGTAGATGTAACGCTTGAAGGAACTCGACCACTTTGCCTCCCTGAGGCCCAACGCTCATTATTACGTTCAAGCTAAACATGTCTAAGGAATACTTAGCCAATTAAACGTTCGTTCAGGCCACGTAGTTCAATTAAGCGAGCAACTGAGTCCTCATCGTCGAACGACGGAGAACCCCACCACCACCACTACCACAACGGATACAATTGAAGGTAATTCTGGTTATCTTAAATTATGTCGGGGACTTTTAAGTTATGACGCCGGTATCATTCACACAAGGGAATCATTTTCCATAGCACCGCTGGTGTAATTAGTTCAGTTCATTAAGACTGCATCATGTCTAGTAATTATCTGGTGTTAAGATGAATATTAATGTTTGTGGATAACATCTTTAAGATCCGCTTTTCTTACATCTGCCAGATTAAATATCTTATTTCGTTAGAAACTAGTCCAACCTTAAATTATTTGCCTCCCTATTTTACAGGGAACAAAGGATCCCCAACAACTGAGAAGCAGAAACTTTTTAACTGAAGATCGCGGATTATATTTGTATTGCTACCACAGAACGTTTTCTCTACTCTTTCACTATTCGTGAATACTGATTTATTGACTCTCCATGCACACACACACACATATATAAATATATATATATATATACAAACATCCTGTATTGAACACACACACACACACACACCTTTTTTCTATTTACAACATCAGGTTTTTGTTTTCCTTGTTTAATGAAAACCTTTCCTTTACAAACTATTACAGAAAAAAACATTATTTTCACCATAATCTCTTCTATCACTTCTTTATGGATCCTCGTTCTCTCTTTATTATTATTTTAATTTATTTCCCCCACTTATTATCCATTAACCCTCTCCACATTTTTTAACATAGAGAAAGAAGTATTTTGTCTACAACAGCAGATGTGGAGAGGACCGCGTATGCCACAAGTATTTAAATGGTAAGTAGAAAATATATCTGCTTTGCCTATTTTCTGCACATGCAAGCAATCCTATCAGAAACAAGAAGCTGTACCTTATCATATATTAATTGGCATTTCTCAGTTTTAAAGACTTCTCAAAGAATTTAATATGGAAGACGTTAATCCCTTGGACACTTTTAATAACGCACCTGTTTTTAACAATATCGATTCAGTAACAGAAACATGCAGTGGTGAGAAATCTTTATCTAGTGAAACATTTACTAAACAAACATCGCCAGACAAAAACTTAACTGAATATTGCTGTGAGATTTGTAAGGAGACATTTTCTTCAGAAGAGGAAGTCTTTACACACAAAGAAATACATGACAAAGGAAAACTCTTTAACTGTGAAATCTGTGGGAAGTATTTTGTAAATTGCAATAAGTTAAAACGTCACAAAATAATCCACGCTGGAGAAAAACCATTTCACTGTGAAGTATGTGGGAAGTCTTACGTGTCGAACAGCAAGTTAAGAAGACACAAGAGAATCCACACTGAAGAGAAATCCTACCATTGTGATGTATGTGGGAAATGTTTTGTTTCACTCAGTAAAATAACAAGACACAAAAGAATTCATACTGGCGAGAAACCTTATCACTGTGATATATGTGGGAAATCTTTTGTCGACAATAGTAGTTTGTCAAGGCATAATAGAATCCACACTGGAGAAAGGCCATACTGTTGTGAAATCTGTGGGAAATCTTTTATTAATAAATCAAATCTTGTCATCCATATACGCAGTCACACTGGAGAAAAACCTTATCACTGTGATATATGTGGCAAATCTTTTTTTGATAATAGTTATTTAACAAGTCATAAGAGAATCCACACTGGAGAGAAACCGTTTCAGTGTGAAACATGTGGAAAATCTTTTATTTGCAAAAGTGATTTAACAAAACACAAAAGAATCCACACTGGAGAAAGACCCTATCACTGTGGGTTATGTGAGAAATCTTTTATTGATAATAGTAGTTTGGCAAAACACAGAAGAATCCACACTGGAGAGAAAACCTACCACTGTCAGATATGCGGGAAATCATTGATGAGTAATTCAAAACTTGTTATACACATTCGTAGTCATACTGGAGAGAAACCGTATCAGTGTGATATATGTGGGAAGTATTTTGTTGATAACAGCTATTTAACAACACACAAAAGATTACACAGTGGAGAGAAACCATACCACTGTGAAATCTGTGGAAAATCCTTCATGAATAATGCAAAATTAATTATCCATATCCGAAGTCACACTGGAGAAAAACCATTTCACTGTGATATATGTGGCAAGTATTTAGTCTCTGACAGTAATTTAGCCAGACACAAAGAAATACACACTGGAATAAAACCTTTCCACTGTGATATATGTGGGAAATTTTTCGTTTATAACAGTGATTTAAGGAAACACAAGAGAATCCACACTGGTGAAAAATCATTTTATTGTGATATATGTGGCAAATCTTTCATTCAAAATTCAAGTCTTGTTATTCACATACGAAGTCACACAGGAGAAAAACCTTATCACTGTGGAATATGTGACAAGTCTTTTGTCTCTAACAGTAAATTAAAAAGACATACACGGATACACACTGGAGAACAACCATATCATTGTGATATATGTGGTAAATCTTTTGTCGATAATAGCTATTTAACCAGTCACAAAAGGATACACAGTGGAGAGAAATTGTTTCATTGTGGGATATGTGGTAAATATTTCATTAATAATTCAAGTCTTGTTATCCATATACGTAGCCACACTGGAGAAAAACCATTTCACTGTGACATTTGTGGCAAATCTTTCTCTGTCAATTGCAGTCTTTTAGTCCATAAAAGAATCCACACTGGAGAAAGACCTTATTATTGTGATCTGTGTGGGAAATCTTTTATCACTAACAATCTCTTAAAAGCACACAAACAAATACACACTGGAGTGAAACTTTTCAATTGTGAAACATAACAAAATTTATCATTTTGTGACTGTAAACTGAAATAACATTGATGAGTAGACATTTGAATAGACTTTGGGATTTATCTTTTATTTTTTACTTGTTACAGTCATTAGCCTGTGGCCATGCTGGGGTACCACCTTGAAGAATTTTTTAGCTAAATGAATCCACTCCAGTACTTGTTTTTTTTTTTTTTTTTACCCTGGTATTTATTCTATCAGTCTCTTTTCCTGAACTGCTAAGTTATAGGAATGTAAACACCAATACTGGCTGCCAAGCGGTGGTAGACAGGCACACACACAAACATGACAGGGTTCTTTCAGTTTCTGTCTTCCAAATCCACTCACAAGTCTTTGGTCAGCTCTAGACTATAGTAGAAGACACTTGCTCATGGTACCACACAGTGTAACTGAACCCTTGACCATGTGTTTATGTCCCTTTAGATTCTATATCCAGATCCTGCGATGATCTGGTAAAATACCAGTCAAGTACTCGGATCGATATAATTGCTTATCCCACTTGCCCCCATCCACAAATGTGTGGCCTTTTGCCTATCATAGAAACTATTCTGTTTTGAAGCTTCATGAAAATTGGATTACTACCAATTTTATTTCATGTAAAAAAAAATTTTTTAATATGATTATTGGATTATTTTGTTGAGAAAAGGCTTTGGAACATTTGTATGTCTACCACTTGGGCTGAAAAGAATGTTTTTTTTTTTTTTGAACATTTTAATATTTTTTCATCATGGCTTCTTCATATAATAGAGCAGTAAAAAAGTAGTTGCTAGTGTAGTAGGAGAAACTATGTAAAGAGATAGATTTAAAAATTTGAAAATTAAACAGGCAGAATATTTCAGACATCTTACACATGTGTTATTGTATGACTAAGCACAAAGAATCCAGTACAGCTCTATTGAAATAAAGAGCTTAATGGTATTAACAACAGCAACTGTTTTGGTAATGTTATGAACCCAAAAGAACTTGATTGAGGTTAACTCTTGGAAAGGTGTATTGCAAAGTACAATGCTGCCTTACTTTGGAATGCATCAAGGAACTGGGAAAGTGCGTCATACCTCTATCTTGCCAGAAATGGAAGGGGCTGCCATACAGTCACAAAAGAATAGTTGATAGAAGCCCTGGCTTCTGTTTTTGTATTGCATTATCAGTAATAGTTTAAAAAAACTGTTTTACAACAAATGCCCCTAACCCTAACTGAAACTGAGAGGGAGAAAGAATGTGATACAGGAATATGTGAACTACAGAAAACGATATAGAAGCAGTTATCATACATAGCAAAACAAACGCACAAACTTGTTCTTTTTCTCTTTCAAATTAGCCACTTCACTGGTGTTCGTAGCATGAAAAAATTACTTTGTACACACTGTGAAATGGTTGGTGTTTGGAAGGGCATCATAGCAAAACTGACACTGGAACACATGAAGTGCGGTGGCTTGCCAGATCCTGTCAAACTGTCCTACCCTTGTCAGCACAGAAAACATGTTAAATGATGATGATATGAATATATATAAAGTACACAACATATATAAAACAGTAAAAACTAGAATCCCTGTAACTCACTTAACAATGGCATTAAACTAATGAAAAATAAATGTAAAACAATCAAAATATAGAAATGTTCATGTTATATTTCTCAGCACAACCCTGGTTGTTTTTTTGTTTTTTTTAATACAATCTCTGAAAAAATACTTGAAAAGTTTATTTGTAAAAATATTAGAATTCCTTTTGAAGTTGCAGTTTCTTTCCATTTCTGAGCTTCATTCTTCTTGTAGGACATGTTAGATACTCTGTTTGATATTGAAATAGCCATCTTTAAAGGATCTTCTAGAATTATATCTCAAGTGCTGTTAACTTTATATTCAAATTAAGACAATTACACGGAAGTTAAAACATTGCAAAGCAGTGTTATTTCCATCATTATGAATAGGTCATCATTTGTACTGTCCTCTCATTGAATGTGACTACAGTGGCTGCTGATTAAACATCGTTTTATATAATATGATGCTAAAGTTGTCTCTTTACAACTAACTGATTTTTCTCCCTCAATAAAGATATATTAAAGATTTCACCCAATTGCAGCATCCTTGTTTCTTTATCTTAATAATATGGTTTCCAAGCAGAAATTTGTTATTCAATTTATATTTTTGTTATTGCTAATAGCAATTTCCAATATGTATTTGTCCAATAAATACAGAAATTGCTAAATTATTTCATTTTAATATTGATTTATTATTGAGTTTTACATTTATTCTATACCTTTTTTTTTTTTACTGTTATTCTATATAATGAAGACATCTGTATATACTGATCTATTTATGTTAACCTCTCGAAACAAGGTAAAGTTTATTTACACTCTCTGAGTGGTTGGCGTTAGGAAGGGCATCCAGCTGTAGAAACTCTGCCAAATCAGACTGGAGCCTGGTGTTGCCATCCGGTTTCACCAGTCCTCAGTCAAATCGTCCAACCCATGCTAGCATGGAAAGCGGACGTTAAACGATGATGATGATGATGATGAATGTCTGTTCATTGTTCTGTTGTAGATTGCAAGAAGATGTGTCTATTTCTTTGCTTTCTTCATCTTTTACCTTCTCTCTTAATTTTTTTTACTGTAATCAAATTGTGTCCTGAGTAAAGTTGGGCATAAGAAGCATCAGATGTGGTGTGCAAGAGAGGCGACTGTGCTGGCATGGCGATGTGTTATGTATGAATGAAGACAGCTATGTGAGGAAGTGCCACTCTCTAACTGTTGAAGGAACCTGTAGAAGAGGTAGACCCAAGAAGACTTGGGATGAGGTGGTGAAGTATGACCTTCGAACATTGGGCCTCACAGAGGCAATGACAGGAGACTGGGACCTTTAGAGATACGTTACGATTGAGAAGACCAAGCAACTAAAGTGAGATTGCAGCCACGCATGTCCAGCCCTGTTAAGAATACTCCTGATGCATCGGGCGATATGATATGCTTGAGAAGACCATTTGAGTCAAGTAAAACCAATATCGTAGCTTGGGCAGGTGCCCCCTGGCTGGCTCTCATGCTGATGGCACGTAAAAATCACTATCCGAACGTGGTCAATATCAGGTCCACCTGACTGGCTCTTGTGCCAGTGGCACATAAAATGCACCATCTGAACATGATCACTGCCAGGACTGCCTTACTGGCCCCTGTGCTGGTGGCACATAAAAAGCACCTACTACACTCTCAGAGTGGTTGGCGTTAGGAAGGGCATCCAGCTGTAGAAACATTGCCAGACCAGACTGGATCCTGGTGCAGCCACTGGCTTTCCAAACCTCAGTCAAACCGTCCAACCCATGCCAGCATAGAAAGTGGATGTTAAATGATGATGATGATGATATTTCTGTTTTCTCTTCCCACATTTCATAGTATATCAGTTTATTCCCAGACTTTTTGGAATAGTCATTTCTAGTATTAGAATAACAGGGAAACATTCAGGAAATAGGTACTTGTCACAGAAAATAGACGTTTTAATCAGACAGCACCTTGGCTTGTTACAATGGAAACAGGCACCAATGTGTCTGTGGCTTTCAATTGGCTAAAATTACCCAAAATTGGCAAGCTTTAAAAATCTCTTAATTTTTATTTATAAATTTATGACAAAAGTAAATTTCTTTTCCATAGTTAGCATACAAAACTACATCAGTACACCAAATTTGAAAACAATTAATATAAAATTTTAAAAAATTAAGATCGGTGACAGCAACAGAAAAGGTCCTTTTCGTACCACTGGCACAAGCGATTTTGTTGAGTAACTCACAAGACAAACAGAGAGCAAGAAAAAGTGGGCGGAGGGGAACTCATCCTACTTAATGAGGGGAGTGTTAAAGGCAGTGACGAGATGAGTTTATGCCAAGACTAAAGTATGATAGAGGGACAAGCATGAGGGGGGGGGGGTATGTGGCTACCACATTATATAGGAGTGTCAAAGTAGTTGGAAGAGGATAAAGATGTGTGTGATGCAGTGTAAGAGCAAACTCTCAGGATGCAAGAAGGTGAGTCTAAGAAAGGATAGAAACAATAGGTGAGGGGAAAGTAAGAGGTGGTAGGAGATGAAAGTAAAAGAGGTTTGGTTAATGGGACGTGTGTAGAGAAGAGATGGAAGTGGCTCAGGAGGGAGAGAACAGAAGGTTGAGGGGAAGATTATGAAGTGGAAATGGAAGGAGATGTAGAGGAGGAGCTATAGTGTGTGGGGTGTGATGGCATAGATGCAAGGGTGCTGAGGAGAATGAAAGCAGGTATGAGATGTTTAATGGAACGGAGCAGAGAGATGAAAGATGATTAGTGAAATAGTATTGGGGGGAGGGGTAATGGGAAGGCGTCATGAGTGTCCATACTACTCTGAGGTGGTTACAGCCTTCAGGTAGTGCCTTATATAGCGGAATGATGAAGGGCTGGGTGTGAGGGGAACAACGTGTGAAGAATGCTTGGTGGGGTAAAATGGGTTAGAAGCCTAACCAGAATGCTCTTAGAATGTTATTTTTGTTGTGTTGGACAGGTTTTCTTGAGTACAGTGAATCAGCAATCGTCTTGGTCCTTTGTCATCTCCATTAACGAAATGTAATCACAAAGCTTTGGTTGACCCAGGGCTATAGTGGAAGACACTTGCCAAAGATGCCATGCAAGGAGATTGAACCCGGAACCATGGGTTAGGAAGCAAACTTTTTAAACACACACTCATGGCTGCACTGTATCAACATCAGAAGTTGAGCAATAATTAATATTTCACAGTTCTACTTTGTTAATTTCTATAAGCTTACAATCTCTTTACATTTCAGCCTACTTTCTGTTTTACTTCTTATTATTTTTCTATTTATAATAATAATCTTTTCTAGGTACAAGACCTGAAATTTTGGGGTGAGCGGGGATTAATCAGCAACATTAATCCCAATGTTCAACTGGTTTTTATTTTATCAACTCCAAACTGATGAAAGGCAAAGTCAACCTCGGCAGAATTTGAACTCGTGACAGATGAAATGTCATGAAGCATTGTGTCCAGTGCACTAATGATTCTGCCAGCTTGTTACCTTATCTATAATTATGCTAATAATAAGGTGCAAGTGGATGAAACTCATGGAAAAGGGAGACACAGGAAGATATGGGATGCAGTATTGAAGGCTGATCCCAAGATGTTGGGGTCTTACAGAGGACAAAGGACTGAGATGATTGGCATTTTGCTGTGCTTGAGAGGATCTGCGTATTGCAGCAAAAACGATATCCTAAAGCCTTTCAATAAGCATTTATATGAGTATTTTTTATAGTGAGCCAAAACAGATGCTTTTTATATGGCACCAGCACCAGTGGAGTCACCAAATAGCTGAGAGAGGGAGTGGAACTGAGCAAAGTGACTGTGTGTCAGGTGAGAGATTGGAATATGATAAAGAGACAAAGATAGTTGACTTATTATAGAGGAGATACTTGACTACCCGAGCAGGATCAGGTGGGAGAGAGAAAGACAGAAAGAGTCAGAGTGAGAATTAGCAGCAGGTCTACCCATAGGGAAGTGTGTGTGTGTGTGGGGGGGGTATAAGTAGTAGAAGTGATAGAGGGGGATGTTCCATAAAAGTGTAAAGAGGGCTGGTTTGGCATAGTTTCTACAGCTGGATGACCTTCCTAATGCCAACCAATTTACAGAGTGGATTGGATACTTTTTATGTGGCACCAGCAAGACCACCAAATAACTTGCAAGGCAAAGATATTGAAGGAGGTGGCTTTTTGCCAGGTGATGAGAGGTTAGAGTATGACAGAGAGACAAAAACAGATGTCTGACCGTAGAGGGGAGGGATACCTGGTTATTGCAGTGAGAGGGAGAGAGAGGCAAAGCAAGTGAGAATGGGAGAGAACAAGAATGAGTGGGAGTGAAGGAGATATGGTGGCAATGTGCTGGAGCATACTCTTGAGGTACAAGGATGAGAATATTAATGGCTTTGTAGAGCACTGCTCAGTTGCATGAGTACAGAGTTCACATGAACGTAGACAGGGCAGGGAGAACAGGAGTGGGGTGGGAGAGATACACATAGTGTGTGAAGAAGTGGAGAGGGGATGAAGAGAAGTAATTTGGTTTATTGGAGTAGGATGTGTGAAAAATTTAATGTTGCATGTGGATGGAACACACAGCAGTTCCAGAACTCAGTTTCGCTGAGCTGTGTAGAACTTCACACCACCCGACATCTTGGTCCATTGTCATCTCCTCTGTGAAGCCCAACATCTTCAAATCAGCTCTCTTTACGCCACTCCATATTTCCCTGGGTTTCTATCTTTCACAGGTACACTCCACTTTCAGTGATTGACACTTTATACAGCTGTCTTCATTTCTACGCATCACATGTCCAAACCAATGCAGTCTTCTCTCTTGCGTGCTGTATCTGATTCCTCTTCTGCCAACTTTTCTCTCAGCACATTTGCACTTTGTCATACATGCACACTGATATGTGTATATCTATATCTATGTATATATTATCATCATCATTGAATGTCTGCTCTCCATGCTGGCATGGATTAGATGGTTTTGGAGCTGATGAGCCAGAGAGCTGCACCAGGTTCCAGGCTGATGTGGCATGGTTTCTACAGCTGGATGCTCTTCCTAACACCAACCACTCCGGGAGTGAAATGAATACTCTTACATGCCACTGATATATATATATACATATATATATATATATATATATATATATATATATATATT
>NC_068981.1:199752297-199754466 GCF_001194135.2 Octopus bimaculoides | reverse complement strand
TATATTCTTTTATTTGTTTCGGTCATTTGACTGTGGCCATGCTGGAGCACTGCCTTTATTCAAAGAAATTGACCCCAGGACTTATTCTTTGTAAGCCTAGTACTTATTCTGTTGGTCTCTTTTGCCGAACAAGAAAGTTACAGGGACGTAAACACAGCAACATTAGTTGTCAAGCGATGGGGAGGGGGAAAAACACACACACACACACACACATATGATGGGCTTCTTTCAGTTTCTGCCAACCAAATCCACTCACAAGGCTGATGGGTAAATTGTTGCCATTTTTAATTTTGTGCATGTGCATTGTTTGTTTTTAATTTTGTTAACTATAGTAGGGTCAGTTGGGCACCATCTGTGAGAAAAACACCACCATGACACTATTCACTATGCCAGAAATTTGGAAATGACTATTTGGCATTTGCACCATAAGCTCCAATACAAACATTTCAGAGTGTTTGGGTCTCAATCTGACGACAATGCCATCTGAGGACATATGTACCGAGAGTGATAGAAATCAAACATTCAGTCAACATCATGGTGTTTAGGGCAATCACTAGTGATGGTTACGTTATGTGTCCATTTATTTTCCCACATGGCCTCAGACTCAACACAGGCCTGTATGAGGTAGTGCTGTCCTGGGTCAAGAGGGTGGCTGCTGGAAGACCCTGTGTCTGGCAACAGGACTCTGCACCATGCCACACAAGCAGGAGAATCCAGTCTTGGCTGTCAGACAATTTCTGTGACACCATCACCCCTAACATCTGGCCACCTAACTTCCCTGACTGTAATCTTCTTGATTATTTTGTGTGGGGTGTAGTTGAGCGAGAGACCAACAAAACTCCTTGTAACACCAAAGATGAACTGAAGGCAAGGATTATGGCAGCATTCACCAGCTTAAACAAGGAGACTGTCCAGAAGAGTTGCACGAGATTCGAAAGAAGTCTGGAAACCATGGTTGAAGCCAATGGCAATTTTATTGAATAAATTTACTCTTTCGTATTTCAAGGTATTTTTACACAATTTTGCTAAATATATCTGTTAAAATGAGATGTCAATGTTATTTTCATTTTTGTGTAATTTAGATGACAGTTTATTCACCACACTCTGTATATATATATATGTATGTATGTATCATCATCATCATCATTTAGCATCATTTTTCTTAGTTGGCATGGGTTAGATAGTTTGACTGGAACTGTTAAGCCGGAGAGCTGTACCAGACTCCAGTCTGGTTTGGCTTGGTTTCTATGGTGGAATGCCCTTTCTAACACCAACCACTCCAAGAGTGTAGTAGGTGCCTTTTACTTGTCACTGGCTCAAGTGCCTTTTATGGGTTATAAGCACTGGCCATGACTATAATTTCACTTGACTTGATGTGTCTTCTCAGGCACAGCAAATTATTAAGGGTCAATCTCTTATTGCCTCTGTGAGACTCAGCATCTCAAGATCATGCTTCAACCCTCATCCCATGTCTACCTCTTCTTCAGGTTCCCTTCACAGCTCAAGATGGGCACTTCTTTATGTTGCTGTTCTCATCTATATGCATGGCATGATTATAGCAACGTAGTCTTCTCTCTTGCACACCATATCTAATATCTCTTATACCCAATTTTTCTCTCAAGACATTTACACTCAGTCATAAATGCACACTGGCATTGCACATCCAGTGAAGCATACTAGCTTCATTTCTTTCAAGCCTTCGCATGTTCTCTTCAGTCACAGCCTATGTTTCACTGCCTGTTTGCACTCAGGGATGTGATGCTGTGCAACATTGCATCCCTGGCAGCCTCATGTGGCGCTTAAAATAGGTAAGAAGCTCATACATTATGAAATGGAAGCTCTTCCAACAACCAGGGACTTATATAGATGGGAGCAAACAATATAAGCTTGGCTTGGCAGCGAGAGAGCAAAAATCCTAAAAAACTTGCTCAACCTGGGGACCTTTCTAAAAGTCTTCATGAAAGAAGTTTTTAGTCAATGTCATCATCATCATCATCGTTTAACGTCCGCTTTCCATGCTAGCATGGGTTGGACGATTTGACTGAGGACTGGTGAAACCGGATGGCAACACCAGGCTCCAGTCTGATTTGGCAGAGTTTCTACAGCTGGATGCCCTTCCTAACGCCAACCACTCAGAGAGTGTAGTGAGTGCTTTTACGTGTCACCCAC
>NC_068981.1:199751396-199752110 GCF_001194135.2 Octopus bimaculoides | reverse complement strand
TCAATGTCATCATCATCATCATCGTTTAACGTCCGCTTTCCATGCTAGCATGGGTTGGACGATTTGACTGAGGACTGGTGAAACCGGATGGCAACACCAGGCTCCAGTCTGATTTGGCAGAGTTTCTACAGCTGGATGCCCTTCCTAACGCCAACCACTCAGAGAGTGTAGTGGGTGCTTTTACGTGTCACCCGCACGAAGGCCAGTCAGGCGGTACTGGCAAAGGCCACGCTCATCTCGCTCGAGAAACCTCATGTGTCACCCGCACAAGAGCCAGCCCAGGGGCACCAGCAACGATCCCGCTCGAAAAAATCTGAAACATTTTCTTCTACAGGCTTGGAATTCCCCATTCATTGAATAGGCCCTGCTGCAGCTTCTTCGAATATAACCAGATCTGGTGCAAGAGAAATAACCCCATCCCACCCGCAGCATCCATGCACAGTCAAATATTTTTTGTTTACAAAACTGACATATTTCTTCCTCCAGTTGTAGAGAGGTTATGCGCCTTTGATCAATTGAGCCTGATGGATTACCTGTACTGTTAAGGACTTTATAGGTGCAAAATCAATGGTCACTCTATGGCCGGCCACAACATCTAACTTCTTAAAAAAATATATTACTGCTTTAGAGTATACTTCTTTTTGGGATATATGAACTACTGATGATATATGTATACATTATATATATATATATATATATATATATATATATATA
>NC_068981.1:199731909-199751095 GCF_001194135.2 Octopus bimaculoides | reverse complement strand
TATATATGAAGAATGAAAATAAATGGAGCAAAACACGTGTAATCAATAAGTTCCTTTAATTCCTACATATGTTTCAAAATATATGTGCACTCTACTCCAAAGAAGTAAGAGGTGCTGGAATTGCACATAAATTCATCTTCAGGGAACAAACATACAAAAAGCAAGACGAGCACTAAATGCTAAGGTTGCGTACGTGTTATAACATTATATAGCTAAGTAAATGACTGTTAGAAACAAGAACACTGGTTTACAGGGAGCTATTAAGGGAGAGAGGCTATGAACGCTATACTAAAAGTTTAAATTAGAGGAAGGGAAAATGGATCGCAATTAAATCCAGAAATCTAAAGTTCCGATGCTACACACATATATATCTGAATATTTGTAGAGATGAGCCACATTTGGAATAAAGAATTCAAGTTCTCCACTTTACCTTCAAACATTCAATTTTAGGGAGAATCCCTTGATGAAGTGTGTGTGGTTGGGAACATGTCCATGTTTATATTGCGTAACTTCAATCACGCCTCTTTCAATTTCATGATTTTGCATTAGAGAACATTAGCATAACACTTACAAAATTTACTGTCTCTGCTTTTCTTTCAAACATTCAATTTTGGAGAGATTGTTTTGATGAAATGTAGTTCCATTGCTTTTTGTATTTTGGATCGTCCCGTGCACTTTTGTAAAAGAGAAAAGTTTTGAATTTTCTGTCGCTGCATATTTCCAGATGCTTACTTAATGGAATCCTGCGTAATTCCTCTTGTCAGACATGTTGCCTGTGGATTCTTGCATGTTGGCTGAGGGAATTATTTGTTTCACCAATGTAATTTTCTTTGCAGTTTGGACAGGTAATGCAATATATGAGGTTTTGCATTTTGCAATTCATATCTGCATTTATTTTGGAAAGGGATCTGCTCTTCAATTTTATTTGGGAACCACTTTCCAAGTATTTGAAGTTGTTGATGTTGTTACACGTTCCACATTCTTTTACTAAGAATTCTGATTCATTCTCTGATTTGTATTCTGCCCTTGTCAGGTGTTTTTAAAGGTTTTTTTGGTTGGCGCATATCCAAAAAAATGGAACAAGAACGCAAGAGACGACAATAAAACATCTGGACAGATAGACGATGCGAAGACGGACAGGAAAAATAATAAAAAGACAGACAGGAGAAAACAAGGATGAGTCATTTGCAGCCTTCTCTCATCAGTCAAGTTCCAGATTATCCTTAGAGTTTCAGGCAGTTACACTTGAGACTGTTCAAATCTGTCTTCCCCCACAAAATCTAAGCATCCACCCCCACTACAGACTTGGTCACCTAGGTAGCTGAAGCTATCAACTACTTCTAGTTTCTCCCCAGGCATGTGATGAAATCTGTTTTCTGAGCTTCTGTGGTGTTTATTGCTCCTGTGCATCTGCCGCACACGAAAGCTATCTTCCCGGTTAATCTTCCTTTGATGTTGCTGCACCTCTTATGTGTCCATAGCTTACATTGGGTACATCTTATGGAGTTTCTACCTACACCTTTTCTACAGATTGAGTAGGGTCATCTACCTGAAGAGGTGTGTGATGTGTTCGCCTTCCTACTTACTAGAACTTTGGTCTTTACAACATTGACTCTAAGGTCTTTCGATTCTAAACCTTGCTTCCACATTTGAAGTTTCTTCTCTAGTTCTGGTAGTGATTCTGCTCAGAGGGCCAGGTCATCAGCATAGAGGAATTCCCAGGGGCAACCTGTTTTGAATTCCTCTGTTATTGCCTGGAGGGAGGGGGCTGAGGGCTGATCCTTGGTGGACTCCTACTTCTACCTGGAATTTTTCACTATACTCATTTCTAATCCTAACCCTATTGACGGCATCTCTGTATAGGGCCTTATTAACCATTCGTCAATCCCGTTTCCACATCACCTACTAGATAAGGGATCGGGGACTCTGTCAAAGGCTTTCTTCAACTTCACAAAAGCCAAATATAGGGGTTTATCTTTGGCTAGGTATGTCTCCTGCAGTTGCTGTGCCAGGAATATAGCATCAGTGGTGCTTCTACCTGGCACAAAACTGAACTGCATCTAAGCAGACTGTCTCCCTAACTAGTTGGGCTATGACCCTCTCTGTGACCTTCATCACCTGATCCAGAAGTTTGATACCCCTGTAGTTATTTCTATCTAAAGCATCACCTTTACCTTTGTAGCAGTTGACTATGGTGCTGTTACTCCAGTCATTTGTGTAGGACTCCATCATGAACTGCCTGGTTTACAATACGGGTGACTAGGCCATAACCCACACCACCGGATGTTTTAAGCATCTCAGTGGTGATTCCTGATGGACCAGAGCTTTTCCTGGCTTCATATCCTTAATTGCTTTATCTACCAGGGTGCTATTTGGATAGCTGGTCCCGATACTGGGTCAACATTTTGCAGGCTCTCCTCCTCCCATTCATTCTCCACGTTCACCAGTCTTTCATAAAGGCTTTTCCAAGCATCTTTCTTTCTGAATCATTAAAAGCAAGTGCACCATCATCCATGTGGACACATTTCTCTCCTGTGACATCACAATTTTCTTGCAATCCGGAATACTTCAGTTCTTTGGTCCTCAAGTCGCTGGACATTGGCAAACTTCTTTTCTGCTTCACCCTTGGCTATGTGTACCTGTTGTCCAGCCTCTCTTTTGGCTATCTGGTACGGTTCCCTGCTACCCCCACCCTTCCAGGCCTGTTTCTTTGCTCTGATGGCTTCGTCTACCGTATTATTCCACCACCACGTTACTCTAGGCTGGCCTCAAATCTCACCTTCGACCAACTATTCTGACTATATGTCTGTGCACACGTTTGAATGTGGTGTGTGCCAGAGGGCTTGCAAATCGAATGGGGGTCTTAAAAGACATGTTAGGATCCACAATGAACAGAACTTATCTGCAGGTATTGGTAGTACAAATCAGAGGTGCAATCTGTGTTTTTTCAAAACATTGGTTTAAAAAGCCACATCAGACGCCATGAAAGGGCTAAGGTGTAGGTGAAGGAGGTGGTCAAACTCTGTGTAAGGAGTAGACAACCACCATGTATATATATATATATATATATATATATATATATACAAGTATGTATGTATTATTTAATAAACACAGTATATGCTTTTATGTGCTACTTACTATTAGTTTCGTATGCTGAGAACATGCCAAACATTTTTATAACATGTCTGGTGTCCTAGCACGATCATCAGAAACTGCCCACGTGGCAGAACAAACTAAAAATGGGACGAGAGAAAAGGCAAGAAGCAAGAATATATAAAAAGTGGGAGGTTGCAAAAGCACAAATGGGAAAGCAATCAGAAAGAAACGAAAGAGGAATAAGAGTTATTTCCCTTAGACCATAAAATATAAGGCTGAAAAAAAATAGTGGTTTAGGTTATATTACAGTTATTTAATCTAGTTGGGGGGGGGGGGGTACTTCCCAATTCTCCAAGAGGAACTTAGGGCATATGCTTACAACTGTTGAAAATTTTGACTCTAAGGTTCAACAGTGACTTACAGTTCTTGGATCTGAGTTCTTTCAGCTACACATAACATATGATGTGGATTTTTCAACTATTTGCTACTGACCAAAGTTTGGCAATACAATGCCCCTACTTCTACTAAGAGACCTTACTTGCTTCCAGCCCCTTTGTAACCTGTCTTTCCCTGTTCTCTATTCTGCATGAACATCCTCATCCACCCCATTCCCCCACTCCCACAATAGCCATTCCTCAAGTGCTCTGCTTGTTATATCTCGAAATGGCTCCGATGAAAGTTGTATTAATTTTCTTAGGTCGTTCAATTTGCCTCAATTGATCAATGTACTTATAATGACTACTGGAAACAGCTGTAAACCAAATTTGCTTGGAAATAGGCGAGAGTGGGCAACAGGAAGGGCATCGGGCCATAGAAAACTTTCCGCAATGAATTCTTCTGTCTGACCCATGCATGTATTGATTTCTTTCACTTTAATTTTTATGATAGGGTTCGATGTAATGTGTTAGTTTCTATCCAGTGATTAAAATCTCATCATTATTAACTTAATGAGATTGTGCCCTAAAATTTATTTAAAAGAATACATCAGCATAAAGAAGTGTGTTTCGTTAACAAATGAAAAATCAAAGGTAAATGCTGTCAGCTATTATGACCTCAGCAGTATTCTTGAAGGATCGTTTAGAAATTTCCTTGTTTAGATTTAAACTGAATTCAAGACAAAGTTTAGATGTGAGCAAGAATTTACTTCCAAGTAAAAAAAAAAAAATGACATATTTTGTAACCCATACAGTTGGTAAGGCTTCACTTAACTGAGATTGAGTACTAGCTAGAATCTGTGGTCAAAATGATTTTGTTGCTGGGATCAAAAAATATACAACACGTTTCTCAGAAAGAACATTTTCTAAAATTATGAAATATAATAAGATTTTTTTTTTTGGTCAAATTTGCAAACAGTTCAATAATTTGTGAATATTTTGGCAAATAGCAAATTATGAAACTTAACTAATTCTAAGAAAGGACCCACTGCTAGTGGGCCATAAGATTGCTGCTGGATCAGAACTGACTTAAAGCTACTCAATAACAATTGTTTTAGATAATTAAGTGTTGAAACAACTGGTTATTTTATTGTTACCATTTTACATCAAAAGTGAAAAATATATACATTAATTCCAGAAACACTAGAAATCTAAATCCATTTTAAACCATAGTGAAGACTCTGGGAGTAATCTTAATGTAACTAAATTTGGACAAAAGAACTGAGCCATGGTTTACCTTTTGTGTGTGTGTGTGTGTGTGTGAGTAAATATATCTGATAATGCTTAGACAATAGGTTAATAAGACAATGTTTTAGCACAAATATTATAAATGTATGGTTCTATTAATTATAAATGCTTAAGGGTTAATAAATTACTTTGTTGAAAGTATTATCTGACATGTATATCACAGTGGAATGTTTTCTAACCTGTATGAATACGTTTGTGATTAGATAAATGGCAATTTAGAGAGAATGCTTTACCACAAATATCACAATGATATGGTTTCTCTCCTGTGTGAATACGTCGATGGGTTAGTAAATTGATATTCTGAGAGAATGATTTACCACAGATATCACAGTGATATGGTTTCTCACCTGTGTGAATACGTTTGTGTTTAGATAAATGACTACCATCAGAGAATGATTTACCACAAATATCACAGTGATATGGTTTCTCACCTGTATGAATACGTCTATGAGTCAATAAGTGACTATTCCCAGAGAATGCTTTACCACAAATGTCACAGCGGTATGGTTTCTCCCCTGTGTGAATACGTTTGTGGTTAGATAAATATTCATTAGTAGAGAACTTTTTGCTACATATATCACAGTGGTATGGTTTTTCTCCTGTATGAATACGTTTATGAGATAGTAAACGACCTTTCTGAGATAATGATTTACCACAGATATCACAGTGATATTGTTTCTTCCCTGTATGAATACGCTTGTGGTTAGATAAATTGCCATTAGCATTGAAAGTTTTACCACAGATATCACAATGATATGGCTTTTCTCCTGTATGAATACGTTTATGGGTTAATAAATTAGAACTTTGAGAGAATGTCATACCACAGATAGCACACAGGTATGGTTTCTCACCTGTGTGAATACGTTTGTGCTTAGACAAATGACTGTTTACAGAGAATGCTTTACCACAGATATCACAATGATATGGTTTCTCACCTGTATGCATGCGCTTATGTTTCAATAAATTGCTATTTTCAGAGAATGATTTACCACAAATATCACAGTGATATGGTTTCTCACCTGTGTGAATACGTTTGTGATTCAGTAAATTACTGTTTTCAGAAAATGCTTTACCACAAATATCACAGTGGAATGGCTTTTCTCCTGTATGAGTATGTTTGTGTTTCAGTAAGCTACATTTTACAGAGAATGCTTTGCCACAGATATCACAATGATATGGTTTCTCACCTGTATGCATACGTACATGTTTCAATAAATTACTATTTATAGAAAATAATTTACCACAAATATCACAGTGATACGGCTTTTCCCCTGTATGAATACGTTTGTGGTTTAACAAGTTACTATTTTGAGAGAAAGTTTTACCACAAATATGACAATGATATGGTTTCTCTCCTGTATGAATGCGTTTGTGGTTAGACAAACATTGATTTGTAGAGAACCTTTTACCACATGTATCACAATTGTAAAGTTTTGAATCTGTGTGGATTAATTTATGTTGGATTAAATATCTTCCTATCTTAAAAGACTTCCCACAGATGTCACACAGGTATATCTTCCCTGTATGAGCCTTATCAGGCTCTCTTTCATTATGAATGCAACTCTCACTCAATTTCTTCTCCATAATTTCAAATCTTCTTTGCAAAATAGAAAAACTACTTTTCTTCTGTAATTTTCATCAGAGAAATATTTTTCCAAATATTTTCAATGAAGACTTTTTTTTCAGTCATAAGGGAACTGGGTAAGATGGAATCTTGAACTTAGACATCAGTCATTTAAAGTTATGAAAGGCATTATGTAAGAGGAAAGCCTCAGTAAATGTTGATGATACAGCACCACAAAAATAATATGGAGTCTATGTAATTATGTGCCGCCAATAAAGGAAATCTATTGGAATCCATGAGAAATGTTTCACAGAGATAGAACTGAAAATATACAAATAAAGTCTCTTGTTTCCTTGATAACATCTTCAGTTTTCAAATACCCTGAAATATAGAAAAATAAATAATGATATTTCAATGCTGACATATTAGAAAGTATGATAATAACCAGAGACACTGAAAATAACAGGAAGACAAACATCAGATGTACATACATGAAGGAGAGACACAGTTGTATGGCTATGGAAGTTGAAGTGGATGATGTTAACTGGATTGGCAGCAATAGATGGGGCAACTAGTGAGACAAGATGGATGTGGTAATGACAAGGAAACAATATTGGAGGAAGGGGTGATATCTATTAGTGTTGTGCTGTTGGTGTAAGAGTTCATCCATCCACCTGTAAAACACACAAAACTATAACTGAAACCAGTAACTTAATGTCCATCTTCCATGCTGGTATGGGTGGGACAGTTTGATAGGAGCCAGCCAGGTAGAAGCCTGCACAAGACTTCTGCGACTGTTTTGGCAGGATTTTTACAACTGGATGCCTTTCCTAACACCAACCACCCAGAAAAGTAGACCACATGCTCTTTATGTGGCACAAGCACAGGTAAGGTCAGTTGGATGCCCTCCCAAATGCCAACCACTTTACACTATGGACTGGATGCATTTTAAGTGCCACCTGCATTGACAGGGTCACCAAGTATAAGTGGGAGGATATTGCCAAAGAAGCATGATTAGAGAGTGGGGAGGGGAAGTAAGTGTTGAAAACCTAGTTATATAGGAAGTGGGAGGCTCCCGAATAACAATGATACAGGGAAACAGGGCCATGAGGACAGGATTAGGGAGTGGGAGGTTGGCATAGTGCATGAAGGAGAAGATGTGAGGAAGAGAAAAGATGTAGAGATGTAGTTTGGTTTGTTGGGGTTAGGGTGTGTGAGAAGTTTTGTGGTTACGTGTGGGTGGAACACACAGCGCTTCTAAACTCAGTTTCGTTGATGTGTGCAAGTCTTATCAAGAATATCATATCACCAGACATCTTGATCCATGTCATTTCCTCCATGAGGCCCAACTTCCTGAGATTGGTTCTTACCACTTCATCCCATGTCTTCCTGAGTCTCTCTCTTCCACTTCTTTATGCAGCACATTCATACACATCACATGTCCAAACCAATGTAGTCTTCTCTTTTGCAAGCTACATTTAATTCCTCTTAAGCCCAACTTTTCTCTCAATACATTTGCACTTTGTTGTACATGCGCACTGTTGTTGCACATCCAGTGGAGTGTAATGCTTTCATTTCTCTCCAGTCAACACTTGCCTTCTGCATTGAGAGCCCAATTGCCCCTACCTCTCCAACACCACTAAGGACACACATAATTTTATGCTCGTCCACACATGTATTCACACGCGTTTGCCCACATACATACACCACTCTTACATATGCACAGCCCAGTTCATCCAGGTCACCACCATTATCTCTCCTTCATTCAGCTTCTTCCTTCTGGTCATTTCATCATGTTGACCTGTTAATCCCTACACATTTTTTTCTCTCTCAACACTTTCTGTCAAAGTGCATAGGCTCAAAATGTCAAAGACTTTCCCCATTCTTCCTGAGCATCAACCTAATGCATCTGCTTGTTGTTTCCTCACCTGTCTTCATCTTTTGTTTCCTGTAAACTTGAAAATTTGGAATATGGAAATTGAAATTTGAAATCTGAAATCGAAATCGAACCGAATCCGACGACCGGCACCCATGCCAACCTCTCCTTCATTGAACACTAAACTCTGCTTGTGAAGACCTGTTGGAGGAAAGTGAAATCGAAATCGTAATTGAACCATACTCGATGACTGGCACTTGCGCCAGTGGAGCACTAACAGCACTGTCTGAGCATATTAATCGCCAGAGCAGCTGTCTGGCTTCTGTGCTAGTGGCCCATAAATAGCACCACTTGAGCGTAATCGTTACCAGCGTTGCCTTCTAGCACTTGTGCTGGTGGCATGTTAGAAAATCATTCAAGCGAGGTCATTGCCAGTGCCGCTGGACTGGCTCCCGTACAGGTGGCACGTAAAAAACACCATTTGAACGTGGTCGTTGTCAGTACCGTGTGACTGGCCCTCGTGCTGGTGGCACGTAAAAGCACATACTACACTCTCGGAGTGGTTGGCGTTAGGAAGGGCATCCAGCTGTAGAAACTCTGCCAGATCAGATTGGAGCCTGGTGCAGCCTTCTGGCTTGCCAGTCCTCAGTCAAATCGTCCAACCTATGCTAGCATGGAAAGCAGACGTTAAACGATGATGATGATGATGATGATGATGATGATGATATATATATATATATAAAACAATATATTGACTCATTGACTTAATAATCATGGCTGGAATGGATTTGCATTATTTTCTATTAAAGCGATTATCAAAATATCTAAGTTCTTGTAGCAGAGCATAAAATTTCCATTCAGGTTTTACTCCTGAATAGTTGCAACTAGTTAGTAAAATGGGAAACAAACCTGGATATTGTAGCCATGCAGTTGTTAATCACGCACAGCAATTTTGTGAATCTGAACTGCAACTGTGTTTAAAGACATTCTAATGAGAGGTGTGGACTGTAGGCAGACACCTAATGGATCTGAACTATGCTGATGACATTGCATTCCTGGCAGAATCAAGTTCAATGCTCCTGCAAATGACAGAGTGGCCGAAGAAATGGCAAAAACAGGTCTGTGGATCAACTCCAAGAAAACCAAGGTAATGCAAGCCGGTGGGCAAGAAGTGACATAAATACTTGTAAATCAAGAACCCGATATCAGACAGCATTATTATTACAGAGGTGGTGCAGGGATAGAGAGGAGATGTCAACTCCTGAATCAGGTGTGCAGTAGAAGTGTTCAGAGGAACAACGAAATCTGGGTAGCACTTCAATCAGCAATCGTATGAAAATCCGATGGTAGCAAGCATTGTCCTGTCAATAGCAATCTATGGAGGAGAATCTTGAGATATGACTACCAAGTAACTCTTGAGCTGAATGCATTCCACCAACGGTGTCTATGCAGAAGACTCAAAATCACCGACAGTTATATAATCTAAAGACCAGAGAAGAGTCAATCTGCACAGAGTGCAGGAGATTATGGCAAAAAGAAGAGTGAAACTTGCAAGAGAAGGATATAATGGTTCCACCTTCAAACATCGAAAAATCAGCTGGTAAAATGTAGGCGACTATGCTCAAAACAGGGTTTACTGCAGACGGCTTGTAGCCCAATGTACAGAGGCCAATTGTGAAAGAGAAACTAAAAAGGAAGGATGGTGATCGATGTTCAACCTCGATTTGTTTCCCCGCAACTTTCAAGATTTTTAATTCAAAGCATCTTAATTTATAACTTGAATATGCTAAGAGACTTTCCTAAAAAAAAACAAATAATAATAAGTGAAGGAGGGGAGGATGAAAATTACGGCGATAAAAAAATAATAGAGGATGGAATTTTGTTTTGTAAACACTGTAGTTTACTTGAAATGGCGAAACGAAAAGAGTAGAGTAACAAATATTTTCTTTTTAAAAATGCATTACAAGGAGACAGAAAAAAAATTCTTTTAACTTATAAGTATTTATTAATTAAATACTTATAAAGTATCTAATTAGAATGGACTCTCTGTTTTGCAACCAGTACAGTGACACCTCAGCAAACAATATTTCGTTTTCGTTTTATTTCCATCCTATTTTTACACATTCCCCATATATAAAAAATAAATAAAATAAAAGAGAGGAGGAAAAAGATGCAAAAATTTGCTAATTTCTCGAATCTTATTTCTTGTACAAATGAATTTTATATTTTCTGTTAAATATACCATTATATCCTTTATTTATTTTCTCGTTACGACTTTTAAAGTTGGAATTTTTGTATTTTACTTCCAGTTTTTAAGTTTAATTTCTTTCCTATTCAAATTTTACTGTTATTTTAATGCATTAAAATAGGATTTAACTTTTATGTCTTATAATTTATGAAAACCAACAATCCATGCAAAACTATTTACCTCCTGTATTTTCTAATGACGGTCTTTGTTTTCAGTATTTCCCCATCTCTAATCCAAGGTGTACCGTGTGCCGCAACTAATATATGTAAATATATAACATCCAAAGACAGTAGATGAGTGTCAGTAGGTTCGGTTGCTGTAAGGAGTGAAAATGTTTGATGTTTTAACCAAAATATTCGGTCGGAGTTATTAACGGAGAAGAAAGGAAGTAGATGAAGAAGAGACCGCAGTGAATGAGAGACGATAAGACTGAAGGAGGTGCGAGGTAGTGAGATGAGGAGTTAGAGACGGTTATGGGATGGCTTCGGATAACGTCAGGACAGGGAATTCAAGATAGCAGGAACGTTATTAGAACACCTACTACATGCATATGGAAACGATCGCCCGAACGGTGAGAGGTCAGGCCTATATGGTACTATAGTGCCAGTATGCAATGTAAATCAATCAAATTAAAGGATTAGAAGTCACTTAGAGTTGGATTGGTGATGAAAAACCAAAGTTTGCATCGGGTTGTTGCTTCTCTTGGGTCCAAATTTTTCGTCGTTACTAAGGATCTAGCACTGTGTTGTATGGCTGCTATATCAACAAGTGTCTAACTGACCTCACCAGAAACAAAACTCCCCTTAATTGCCTTCTGAAACGTTTTCCAATCCCCTCTGGAATTCAGTTTCAACATTTCTATTAATGTCTTGCATGTCCGTTTCCAACAGTTATGAAGGAGTAAATAGTAGTGGCATTGCCATCACTCATGGTGTGAGTGATGGCAGGGGTGACTACAGGAAGGTCAATAATTGAGGAACCCTATTAACACACATGATGATGGAATAATCTTATAGGAATCTTCTAAATGGAGACGTGGATTCCATAGGCAGAGTGCTTGGCAAGGTGATTCTCATTGCAGACTTGCCGCAGTAGATCTGTTTCTGTGGAAGCTATAGTATTGGCCTCTGACGGGTAGGGAAATGGACAGGGTGTGCTGTTAATTACCGTATCCAGCATTTGGCAGAAATTCCATTTGGTGTACCCAGTGAAATCTATGAATAGAAGAGGTGCAGTGGAATAGTAGGAAGGTTAACAGAGAAAATAGTGTTTGTATGTGCAAGATGTACAGGTGCCACAAAGACTGCAGACAGATGCATAAGAAACTGATTTCTTCAAATATCCCAGAGCCTCTGCTGCCTAGGTGACCTAATTAGAAGTGAAGAAGGTTGTACAGAAAGTGCCATTACTGGAATAAAAATTGGATGGAGAAAGTTCAGAGAGTTTTTACTTTTGTTGGCAACCAAAGATCTCCCTCCAAGTGAAAGGATGATTGTATGATGCACGTCTATGAACTGCAATACGACATGGTAGTGAGACATGGGCCCTAGATGTAGAGGACATACAAAGACTAGAGAGGAATGGAACTGGCATGCTCTGCTAGATGTGCATTGTCAGTGTACAGGTGCAATAGAGCATGAGTGTCTTAAGAGAGAAGTTAAAGCATGAGAGGAATTATATGCAAGAGAGGAGATGGCGTTGGTTTGGTTGTGATGTGGATGGATGAGGACAATTGCATGAAGAAGTGCCAATCACTTAAAGTAGAAGGATGTTTTGGAAGAAGGAGAAACAGGAAGACATAGAATGAAATACTGAAGGCCAATCTCAAAATGCTGAACCTTATGAAGGAGATGACAGAGGAGTGAAATATGTGGCATATAGCTGTACTCAAAAAGACTTGCCTACCACAACAGAATTCATCATCCTCATCATTTAATGTCCACTTTCCATGCTGGCATAGGTTGGACAGTTTGACTGAAAAATGATAAGCCAGGGGACTGCATCAGGATCCGATCTGATTCGGCAAGGTTTCTATGGTTGGATGCCCTTCCTTACACCAACCACTCCAAGAGTGTAGTGGGTGTTTCTTACATGCCACCTTCAATCGTAGGGCAACAATGGTCTCACTTGGTTTGACAGGTCTACACAAGAATGGTACATCACCAAAGATCATAGTCATCTGTCACTGCCTTCATGAGGCCCAACACTCAAACAGCGCATTTTATGTGCCACCGGCATGGGTGTCTGTCAGCACTGGCATCAGCCACAACTACAATTTCACTCGGTTCGACAGGTCTTTACAAGCACAGCATATTGCCCTACGATTGAAGGGTGCTTTGATGGGCCAGTTATGCAACACTGGCATCAGCTATGACTACGATCTCACTTGGCTTTTCAAGCACAGCATATCTCCAAAGGTCCCGGTTGCTTGTCATTGTCTTTCATTTCATGGTACTTCATTGTTTCCATCAGACATTTTACCTCACAACATTTCTAAAATCTCCTCTTTACCATTCAAGTCTTGTGCAGAACTTATTGTCACTTATTCATCTTGATCATTTTTATTAGTTACTTTATCAATTATTCTCTGGTACTCTGCGGTTTCCATCTGTTTCATATTTCTCATCTCTTACCCCTTTATTACCACTTTCTGCTTCTGCTCTTTTTTTTATTGTTTCTCTGAATTCCTTCAATCTCTACTCCTGTAATCCAGTCATTCCTATGGATTGCTCTTGCTTCAAAACTTCCTTTTTTCCATTTCATATTCTTTTCATCCAGTTCATGAAACCTCTTTTATTTGTCTCAATTCTCAGCCAGAATTCTATTACTATTTTGTTTATTTCTTTTTCTCATTTCATTCTTTTTCTTTTTCACTTTGGACTGTGATTTTGGTCCTGATCAACAGCTTGATGACAACCTACCACAACTTGATCAGTTACTCCTCCCTGCCTGCCGTGCACAGCACCTTCACTCTTGACAGTTCCAGTTCTGTTAGTGAAGTTGTGGTTATTATTTAATTTTCACATCACTCATTTAGCATTTGTAAGGTTGTGCAATCACCAGTATTTTTATTGTGACACCATCACAAAGTGGGTTGCTAATGAAGGCCCTGAGAGTCCACACCCACCCTCATGTACACTGTTTTTAGTGCCAGTCTTGTTCAATCCTTTGTTTTATATCTTTGTATTTGACATTTTCACTCCTGAGAATTTTGGTGTTGAGGTGGCACAACCATTGGTGTTTTTATTGGGTCACCTTCTCAGCACTGAAGGTATATACCGTATCAACAAGGGAACTGACTTGGGATTCATCTTTAAGTTTGAGGTCATCCATGAACAACAAATGGTTGACTTTTTGTTGGAAGCTTTTGAATATATACCCATCTTTTGCTTTCCTTAGAATCAGTGTAACTGGTATGCACAGTACAAAGACAAGCGGGGACAGGCAGTCCCCTTGGAAGATGCCTCTCCTGTTTTCTATTGTCCCTAAACTTCTTCCATATGCTGTCAGTTCCGTCCTCCACCTCGTCATACTTTTTCCAAGCAATCGCTCAGCATTCGATGCAATACCAAATAGGTTCATACATTCCATTATCCAAGAATGTGGGATCATATTGTACGCCTTTCGATAGTCGATCCATGACATGGCTAAGTTACTTTTCCTCCTCTTGCAGTCTCTAAGTACAGTTTTGTCTACCAGGAGTTGATCTTTGGTACCTCTGCACTTACGCTTGCAACCCTTCTGCTCATGTAGCAGGAGTCTATTTTTTCCCCAGATGTCCATATGTTGACTCTGTAACTATTCCAGTCAATAATTTCCACATAAGTAGCAAGCAGGATATCAGCCTGTAATTGTGTACTGTATTTTCTGTCATTTTTTTCTCCATCAATTTATCCATTTCCAATATCCCCAAGTACCTATAGCCTGTTTCTTCTATCTGCTTCATAACCTCCCCCGGTGGTATCACTAACCCATCCATACATTTGATGTTTTTGAAGCACAGCACTGTCCTACCCATTGTCAACCACTCTGGTGTTACTTGATCGGCATTTAACAAGGTGTTGAGTTGCGCAGCTATTCGTGCATGACATTCACCAAATCTTTTGATCCAGTAGCCTTGAACTCCATCTGGTCCCAGGGCCTTCCAAGTTGCCCATTTTTTTGCTGATTTCCTTCACTTCCCTAACTGAAATGACTAGTTCTGCTTGCTTTGAAAAAGACTACTGTTTGTTTCAGTTCTTGCAACCATTCAGCATCCTTCTTGTGCCCCTTGTCTTTGCTCCAGATGTCACTCCAAAACCTTTGACTTTCATTGTTATCTGGTATCAACTTTTCATCTGTACACTCTCCATTTATTTCTTTATAGAATCTCTTCTGATCTAATCTGAATAACCTATTCTAGTAGTAACCCACCCTTCATTCTTTGGTCGTATCTTACCATCTTTCCTTTCTTTGCAACGAGGCACTGTTTCAGTTCCTCCATTACCAATTTCAGGCCCTTTCTTTCAATATTATACTTCCTGTTCAGTGCCCTGTATTTTTGTTCGCTTTTAAGCTCCCCTTTCTCTTTTCGATCCAACACAGAGATTTCCTTCGAGAGCATGTCTAACCCTGCCTGTCTTCTTCTTTTCCACCATGGATCTTTTCTTTGTCACTCCCATTATGTTTCTTTTTCTTGACATCAACAGCCACGTTTTCTGCTACAACAACACTTGCTGCCTTCATCAAATTATTTGTTTCTCTGATGTTGTTTGTTCTGATGTATTTCAGAATTTCATTCACATTTTTCGTTTCTTGGTTCAATTTCCATTGGTCAACCTTTTTAAGGTTGCAAATAATGTCGCTATCGTTCTCCTGTAGACTTACCTTTATTATGTCATAGATTGCCCTTTGACCTTCTGTCATGTCACCATTAGTTTTATTGTCTTCCAAACCATTTATTTATATGTCTCTCATTGAGCAAAATATCACTGTTCCTTTCCTGTGGTTTATTAGAGATTTCACCTCTTTTTTCTTCTATGAGATTACTTTTATCAGTAGGAACTGTATTTTCATTCTTATCTCTGCTGCTATTTTCCAAGACCCATCTTTTGATAGGTTTGAGCTCTACTCCTGTGAACCAACAATTTGTTCTTATTGCTCAAGCTTGATCGCATAGTCTTTGTTCCGTGAGTTGAAACGATCCCTTTTCTCTCCAATGATCATACATACGTTGTCGGTAACCCCTAATTTGAGCCCCATTTTCTTCTACCAGGCTGCTCAGGTAGTAGTAACACTCCATGGCCACAGCATTAATTTGTTTGCTCCATCTGCGCCCTGTGTGGTGGTCCCTTTCTGGATATCGAGAGGCTGGAGCCGGACCAGAATCCCTGAACCTTCTGGGTGTACCACTGTCACCATCAAGGGCTTCAGTTTCATTCCCACCGTTATTCACAATATTTTGTTTTGTCACTCATATGAGGTGGCCATTATCAGGTTGCGCAATTACCAGTGTTTTTATTGTGACACCATTACTAGATGTATCATCAATCAGGACATGAGGAGATTCCAACCGCTTCCTTTCATTATTATTATTATCATCATCATCACTGATATTATTATTTTCATTTTTTTGCTACTATTTGTCAGTGTTAATATTTCCTCTGATCCGAGTTTTGGTTAAATTGTTATTATTATCAATATTACCAGCATTATTATTATACCCACTTATTATTAAAAGGTATTATTGAATGTTGTTTAGTCTCAACTTTTGTCTTGTACTTGAGATGATTATAAACACGAGTGTTTAAGGGAACAGCAGGAGCAAGAGAGACAGCTTGGTGAACAGATGAAATTCCACAGGTCTGCAAATAGATTTGGCAGATGGTGAGGAAATCAGCAATGGGCATTCCTGTGTGGATAAGGAGACAAAAGTGGCCTCACACCCTTGGGGTCAGCAGAGGTCAACTGTGTTAACTACTACTAGCAGCCAATTCACATTGTTCTATTTTTAATTACTGATAGGAAAAAAAAATTATATATATATATATATATATATATATATATATATACATATACATATATATATATACATATATATATGGAATAATTACTATGAAGCATTGTGTAGAATATATTGTATAAAGATTGTGGGTAAGGCCAAAACAATGCAAAGTAAATGCAAGGCATATCACAAGAAAACAAATATGTGAATTAATGTAGACTTCTCTTGTATTCAATATTTTGGGGTTACGACCTAACCCTCAAGGAATTGACGAATGTTGCCAATGTGTGTGTGTGTATGTGGAGTGGACATGTGCAGAAGGGTGTTGCTATAGCAACCAGCTAGCTTCCTGTAGTTCCAAAATATTGAATGCAGGGTAAGTCTACATTAATTCAGATATTTGTTTACTTGTGATTTACTTCACCTTCTTTTTGGCCTTATTCACGATCTTTTATACAATATATATATCATCATCATCATCATCATCATCGTTTAACGTCCGCTTTCCATGCTAGCATGGGTTGGACGATTTGACTGAGGACTGGCAAGCCAGAAGGCTGCACCAGGCTCCAATCTGATCTGGCAGAGTTTCTACAGCTGGATGCCCTTCCTAACGCCAACCACTCCGAGAGTGTAGTGGGTGCTTTTACGTGCCACCTGCATGAGGGCCAGTCACACGGTACTGGCAATGGCCACGCTCAAAAAGGTGTTTTTTATGTGCCACCTGTACGGGAGCCAGTCCAGCGGCACTGGCATCAGCCTCGCTTGAATGATTTTCTAACATGCCACCAGTACAAGTGCTAGAAGGCGACTCCGGTAACGATTACGCTCAATGGTGCTATTTACGGGCCACTAGCACGGAAGCCAGACAGCTGCTCTGGCAATGAACATGCTCGGACAGTGCTGTTAGTGCTCCACTGGTGCAGGTGCCAGTCATCAAGTATGGTTCAATTATGATTTCGATTCCAATTTCACTTGCCCCAACAGGTCTTCGCAAGCAGAGTTTAATGTTCAATGAAGGAGAGGTTTGCATGGGTGCCAATCATCGGATTCGGTTCGATTTCGATTTCAGATTTCAAATTTCAAATTCCAAATTCACTTGCCTCAACAGGTCTTCGCAAGCAGGGTTTTTAGTGTTCAATGAAGTAAAGATACGAATAAGTGAGCTGGCTACACTTCTGGCAGAGGTCACAGATTATGCTCTCACTTGGCTTGCCGGGTCTTCTCACGTACTGCATATTTCCAAAAGTCCTGGTCACTGGTCATTGCCTTGGTGAGGCCTAAAGTTCGAAGGTTCACCCCAGGTCTTCCTGGGTCTACCTCTTCAACAGGTTCCCTCAACTGCTAGGGTGTGGCACTTTTTCATACAGCTATCCTCATCCATTCTTGCCACATGTCCATACCAGCGCAATCGTCTCTCTTGCACACTACAATTGATGCTTCTTAGGTCTAACTTTTTTCTCAAGGTACTTACATTCTGTCAAGTATGCATACTGACATTACTCATGCATCGGAGCATACTGGCTTCGTTTCTTGTGAGCTTACGCATGTCCTCAGCAGTCATGGCCCATGTTTCACTGCCATGTAGTATGGCTGTTCGTATATATGCATCATACAGTCTGCCTTTTACTCTGAATGAGAGTCCCTTTGTCACCAGCAGAGGTAAGAGCTCTCTAAACTTTGCCCAAGCTATTCTTATTCTAGCCCCACCCCCCTTCCTGCTACAAACTTGGTCACCTAGGTAGCAGAAGCTATCAACTACTTCTAGTTTTTCTCCCTGGAGTGTGGCAAAGGTTGTTTTCTGCACATTTTCAGTGTTTATAGCTCCTGAACATCTGCTACATACAAAAACTATCATCCGAGTTAGCCTTCCTTTGATATTGCTACCCCTCTTATGTGTCCATAGCTTACACTGGGTACATCTTATGGTGTTTCTACCTATACCTTTTCTACAGATCGAGCAGGGCCATCTACCTGAAGGGGTACTGATGTTCACCTCGTTGAATCTTTGAATTTCTGATTTGTTTTCTTTCTATTTCTAGGTATTCTGCACTTAGATTTGTTTACTGATCTGAATGGGGTTGAGGTGGGAAAACCTGTTTTCAAGCTGGGAACGTTGAAGTCCCCCTTCATTAATATGTTGTCAGCATTACACTGATGGATGAAACACCTAATACTATTGAGACATTCTTTGAAGCATAGTAGAGGAGTTAGGGGTGGTCTATAGGGACCAGCTGTAAAGATTGTTTGGCTCCCAAGAAATTTGTGTGTATTTGTAACGTTGATTGCAAAAGAGAAACATTTCTGAAAATGTACAGATGAATAAGTTTTCTTTACAGACCATAATTGCAATTATCTATATAACTGATAATAAAGTTGGTATAAAATGAAATTAAATGAAGGTTTAGTCACAAATCGATTAAGTTAATAAATTTTTAACATTTTTGTGACATGATAGTGTCTCGAAATATTCTAATGAAACAGGTACACACACACACACACACACACATATGCATACACACACACACATGCACACACGCACGCATGCACATACACACACACACAACAAAATGGCATTAAATTTTTTTTCCCTTTTATAGTAATTCGTATTTAGAAAGTTGATCATTGGTTTGGCTGTTATTTCTAGCTTGTCAGATTTCCGATATGAAGATTTTGAAACCCCCCAAAACACGTTTTCAAAATTTGCCCCTCTGGCAAAGAAAACAAGGGTGGGGGA
>NC_068981.1:199723844-199731381 GCF_001194135.2 Octopus bimaculoides | reverse complement strand
GGGGGGGAGGAATGAGGGAAATTAGAAGTTTTAAATGCAGATTTCTTTTTGCAGATTCGGAATCTCCGTACTCGATATAGTAGGTTCTTCTAAAAAAAACAACAAAGGGGGTGTGTGTGTGCAGTCCATTGTCTTCACCGCTGCCACGGACAACAAAATTGTTGATAAACCGGTGCATCGAAAAAAGCATTATTACATATAATCTGCGCGAGTTACACCGACACTCCCTTTTCACTAGTTATCTTAAGAACAGTGAATCTTTTGGATAATTCATTAGAAACTCGTAACCAAGAACAACATTGCACATAGACTAAATGATCTAAAATTATAGACACCGCCTACACGGGCGATTATTCGAAGCGGTCACATTTTCCCTTTACACCACTGTTTATCTCCCAGGGCACTTGCTCTCATTATTATACCTTTCATTACAAATACCTTTCTTTACCTGCCTGGAGCTTCTTAGATTCAAAATGTTTTACTTTCTGCCGAATATTCTCTCTTATTGCAATTTAAAAAATGATTTCAATTCAACGAAAGAAACGAATCATCACATGCGTATTTATATATGAAAATGTGAGTATATGTTTTAATGTCCAGTTTTATATAATTGTTTCTAATATTGACTCAAGAGTAAAAGGTGGAGTTGGTTCGTCCGATCTTGAACTCAGGTGTGAAAGACAGAGACGGCTTTCAGTGCGATATGAACTCGTTACGTAAAGGAGACCAACACAAATAATGGAGGGGCAATGTGAGGTGTTCTTATTGCAGTTTTAACTTTGAGACAAAATATATTTTTTACAAATGTTCACGACCTTGCAAAGGTACTTGTAAAAATTTACGGCAAAAAACTATATCAGCTTAGCGAATGGCCATCCCTAAATGCATTAAAAGCATTATAATATAATCTGAATATCTGTTTCAAAAAGCTATCGCTGTTCTCTTTGAGTATAATTTGGCTGGGGCAAAATGAGTAAGCAAGGATGATGTAAATTTACAGCTTCATTCCTTCGTACACATCAATATCCACCTGTAGACACCAGAAAGATTAGAAATAGAAAACAAGAAAATTGAAATATCTCAGTCAAATGAAAGAGGGTCGGGGAAAAATGGCACATGATATGAAATTAGCAAAAGTCGACTAAATAATAAAAAAAAACTCAATAAATATTCTCTATAACTTCATTACGATTTACCGGAGTGTCTCCATTGGCAATATATTTACATACTAGGCAATTAAAGAGGAAAATTTATAGAAGTTAGACATTACTCATTTTACCCCATTTTGGACACCATTTTTTTTGAAACTTGAAAATTATAAAATTAGACATTAAGTGTAGGAAAAAAATTGACTTGGAATACCAGAGAGAAACGAATATTGATTGTTAAACACCAAAAATTATCCAGATATTTTATTAGCAACCTCAATTACAATTGGGTTAAAGTTGAAGAAAAATGTCTTGAAAAAGGACGACCTGTCTCCTATGTTTTCGACTCTCAACTTCAACAACAACTTTACTGATTAATATTTACTCCTAAAGATGATGCAACAGTGTAAAATGATGATGCAATATTTGTAAATGTAATGATTTCAAACAAATAGGGAGAAAATAACGGGAAATCAGAAATTACTAATTTTGCCCCACCCCCTATGAAATGTATGTTTATATATGTGTGTGTGTGTATATATATATATTCTGTTACAGTCGTTAGACTGTGGCCATACTGGGGGTACCACCTTGAAGAATATGAATGAATCAACTCCCAGTACTTATTTTTTAAAATCTGGTACTTATTCTAGTAGTTTCTTTTGCTGAATCCTTAAGTTACAGGGATGTAAACATACCCACACTGGTTGTCATGTGGTTGTGACACACACACACACACACACACATTATATATATAATGGGCTTCTTTCAGTTTCTGCCTACCAAATCCACTCTCAAGGCTTTGGTCAGCTTGGGGCTATAGCAGAAGACACTTGTCCAAGGTGCCATGCAGTGGGACTGAACCCAGAACCATATGGTTGGGATGCAAACTTCTTACCAAAAGCCATGCTTATATAATTTTAGTATCAAACTGTATGGCCATGTACATGTTATTGTCTGCTTAATTTTTGCATGTTTTTTGTTCATTTTTAAAGGCAGTATTCTGGTTTAAGGGCCCCATATAACCCCTCTTAACTTTTTTCACATTTTGGAATTTTCAGAAAAGTTTTGCAAATTTGAGTTCTACTCATGGGAATTCATATGAAAAAGTTTTTCTTTTTCATTCTAAACCCTTTCCCACCATAAATCCTAGAAGTTCCACTCTTTTCCAAATTTTAAAATTTTAAATAGAGTGTTTAATATACGGACAGTCCAAATCTTTGCTTAAATCCCAGCAATGAACCACTCTTGGGTTCATCATCATTCCATTAAATGAGGAGAAAACTATTGGTTTCAAATTTTGGCAATAGGCCAGCAATTTTGGGAGAGGAGTTAAATCGGATACATCGACCTCTATCTTAACTGGAACTTACGTTATTGACCCTGAAAGGATGAAAAGTAAAGTTGACCTTGGCTGAATTTGAACTCGGAACAATGACAGATGAAATGCTGCTAATATTTTGCCTGGCATGCTAACAATTCTGCCAGCTTAACACCTTCATTGTAAATGAAATGTTAACCAGGTAAATAACTATGGCATATCAACTGGAGAGCCAAGTACCTTTCCTGGCATGTCAGGGATTCTGCCATCTTGCTACTAGTGGAGAGAAAAATATTGAAAAACATCAATATATGAGGAAGGCATAAGGTGGTTGTGAGACAAACTAAAAATAACAGGTAAATGACTCTTAAATTACACAGTTTTTTGCATAATTGTATGAATTCCCATGTGTAGAACACAAATTTGTAAAGATTTTCTGAAAATAAAAAAAGGTTTTAATGTTATGAGGGGTTATATGGGGTCCTTGAACCAGAAATCTGCTCAATTCTGCACTTATGTCTTTAATTCAAAAGTTCTCTACCCCAAAGTAGTTGGTTATGGCCACTCAGAAAATTACCATTGGATTTATGTCTAGTATTGCCAACCACTCTAAGAGTGCAGTGGGTGCTTTTTACGTGCTACTGGCACAGGAGCCAGTCAGGCAAAGCCTAGCATTCATCATGTTCAGACAGTGCTTTTTATGTGCCACTGGCATAGGAGCCAGTCAGGGGATACTGGTATTGACCACATTCAAACATTGCATTTTATGTGCCACCGGCACGGGTGCCAGTCAGGCAGCACAGGCATCAACCACACTCAAATGGTGCTTTTCACATGCCACTGGCACAGGTGCCAGTCAGGTGGTACTGGCATTGGCTATGACAATGATTTCACTTGACTCAACAGATCTTCTCAAGCATAGTTTATTCAACAATGATTTCACTTGACTCAACAGGTTTTCTTAAGCATAGTTTATTGCCCAATGAGCCGGTTATGCAACACTGGCATAGGCCACGGTTACAATCTCACTTGGCTTGCTGGGTCTTCTCAAGCACAGCATACCTCCCAAGGTCTCAGTTGCTTGTCACTGCCTCTGTGTGGCCCAACGTTTGAAGGTCATGCTTCACCTCATCCCAGGTCAAAAGATAACTGGTTGGGTGTTGACTGGTTTGAGGTCACCTATTCAGTTCTCACATATGGTATGTCTGTCTGTCTCTCTCTCTCTCTCTCTCTCTATCATCATCATCATCATCATCATCGTTTAACGTCCGCTTTCCATGCTAGCATGGGTTGGACGATTTGACTGTGGACTGGTGAAACCGGGTGGCTACACCAGGCTCCAATCTAAATTTGGCAGAGTTTCTACAGCTGGATGCCCTTCCTAATGCCAACCACTCCAACCGCTCACACATACACACACATATATACATGCCTCAAACACATATACACATGCATATTGAGAACTATATCTGGAAAGGTGCACATACACACACATATACCCACATACATGAACATACACACACACATGAATACATATACACACCCATATACAAGGAAACAATGTCCTTGCCAGCATTGTTGCCACTTTCGGTCTCCTACTAAGACCAAAAATCAACGACCTTGCTCACACACACACCCACACAGACGGCCTGAAAGACATTTTTCCTCAATTTTGACCCAATTGTAATTGTGGTTACTAATAAAATTTTAATTGTGGTTACTAATAAAATTTTAATTGTGGTTACTAATAAAATTTTAATTGTGGTTACTAATAAAATATCTGAATAATTCTTGTGTTTAACAATCAATATTATTTCCTCTGTTGTATTCCAAGTCAATTTTTTTCCTGCACTTAATGTCTAACTTGATAATTTTCAGGTTTTAAAAATGTCTAAAACAGGGTAAAATGAGTAATGTCTTATTTCAATAACTTCTTCTCTTTCATTGCATGGTGAGTAAATATATCAGGAAGAGAGAGAGAGTTAAGAGGCACAAGAGAATATTCTGTGTTGAAGTTTTTGATTTAGTTGAGTTTCATTAATTTTATATTATGTGCCATTTCTCCCCCTGATCCTCTTATATTTGACAGATGTTTCAATTTTTTTTTTTTTTTTGCATTTCTGATCTTTTTGATGTCTAAAGATGGATATTGATTATGTATGCTTCAGATCTGGAGATCTGAAGCTACAAGTTTACTTTATCTTGGCTTACTCATTTTGCCCCAACCTGAGAATTTTCTGAAATAGTAATCAGATCGTGTTAAAATGCTTTTAATGCATTTAGAGAAGCTCATTTTCTTAGCTGATTTAGGTTTTGTAAAGTAGTGAACATTTGTAAAATATATATTTGATCTCGGAGTCAAAAATGCAGTAAAAACTCCTCACTGTGCCCCACCCCTCTAAATATTTATGTTCAGTGTTTAAGGTGCTGCTTTATGAGATTGAACTAGGAACTTTGCCTGTTGGCTTTATTTACTTGACAAAATGAGAATAAAAGCTTTTCCAGTGGATATAATATCAAATGTACAAACGTTATCAAATCTACGAAGCAAGTCCGGTTTTGTAATTACCTTTTTGTGTTGCTTAGTAACGTTATTTAAGATCTATGGTGTTATGAGATATAAAAAAATAACATGTAAAATTAATATATATGCTTCATATCTAACACAAGTTTATCTTAAAATTAGTCTCTCAAATTGGCATTGTGACTCACTCAACCTAAATTTAAACTTCCACGTCATCTCATCATAAAAGCATGTAATTAAGTGTTTCAGAAAATTAACACAAGTTGGTTTTGTTTCTTTATAACTTTCAGAAAAATGGATATTATTAAATGAAATTTTCTATAGATACATTTCAGAGTGTGTAAATTAACAGTCATATCAGAATTTTATGTAACAAGGAAAATGGTGAGCATGCACACCTACATATTGGCACACATCCAATATTTTTTTGAAATTTCAAGTTTCATTTTGTAGTAGATATATGTGGTGTGTGTCTGTATGTGTATGCGAGCCCACCAGTTTGTTTTCATATTCTGATATAATCTACAGACTCTGAAAGGTATTTATAGAAAATTGCATTAAATTATATTCATTTTTCTGAAAGTTATACAGAAACAAAACCAACTTGTGTTAATTTTCTGAAACTCCATTCTTTCACCCATGAAAAATTTTTTCACAACAAATTCCTATATAATAAGAATCTACCATCATCTGAAATGTATTTGTAGAAAATTCCATTAAAAAAATATTGATTTTCCAGGAAGTTATGAGGCAACAAAGTCAGTCTGTACATGTGCATAGGTATGCCATAAGTCTTAACATATTTTTATTTACAAAATTGTTTTTAGGCCCATCTTGGAATGGACACACTATGCCTAGAAGTGAAAGAATTAGCAATAGAATGAACGTGACGTATAAAACAAGAAGTGGTATCTCAATACTGTTGGCAAAAAAGCACGACTTTCATCACCTGCATGATGGAATGCCAAACAGCAATCAAACAGTAACTAAGATTCCTCTCCACCTATTGAATAAAGGCAGCAATTACTTGGGCAATCAACCAAGCACTAGTTTAAGGTAGTACATAACTAAAATAGACCTTCCTGACACACATCTGAATATGATCCCTCTCAGAAAGATCTGACATGCAGAGTTGTGGTTTACTTCTGATTGAACAAAGCCAAGATCACAGGCTTTGCAGTCATGGCCACCTCAGCTTATTTTCTAGAATAATGCATCTAAAACTTCATTATTCAATGTGTTCTTTTTTTTTAGTATATTTGGGTGTAATTTGTATAAAATTTGGTTGCTATTTTTAGCAAGTTGAGCAGCCACGGGGTAATTGCATCGCCAGGAAATGCTAACATTAATTTCAGCAAGAATTGCAATTAAACTTCAATCAATTTAAGGAGGGAAGCTGTCTGATTCAACGGGTCATCAAAAAGGGATCAACAAAAGATTAGGAAACACTGGTACGGAAGCTTCTTCTTTGGTACCCCCAACAAAATAGGGACTTGAAGGCTAGTGTATTCTTAGAAGCAAATGGAATCACAATAGAAAAAAAAGCAAGCCATTGTCCTCGAAGTGTTTAGAATACTTAATCTTTTATTGAAGACATTTTATGAATTATTGGCGTTTGTAACTTTACTGTTATTTTTTTATGATATGTTTAACTCCATTTGATCAGAAGACCTGTAATTAAGGCTCTCCCAGAAGTGAACAACCCATATTTATAGGACTATGTTATTTCATGTTCTTCCCACTTACTTTTAAGATGTTGAGAATGTGATCTGTGGGAGATGTGGCTATTATTTCTAGCTGGTAGATCTACTGCTTAGAAGCTTCCTCATTGACTCCTGTGACCAGATATAAAATGTAGGAAATAGTATGATGATTACTTTTATGTGTAATATTTTCGAGGTTAAGAGATTTACAATTATAAAGTCAGACTTTCTTCAAATGGTTCTGATCAAATGTTGAAAAGTGTGAAGGGTATTAAAAAAATACTAGAGTGGTGGTGGTGGTGGTGGTAGTAGTAGTTGATAGATAGTAGGACACAGTACATTTTTGAGAGTGTATTTGTTGTAGTTGTTGGTAAACGTTAATTAATGCTTTAGTCGTATTATTTTGTGCTGTTTTTATATAGTTAATTTCTGGATCGTTGAATTGAAATTTGGTTATGAGTAGAATTACTCTATGATATACTAATGTTGTTAGAAAATGAGGGTTTTTGGCCATTTTGTTGTTCCTTACAAACACACTCAAGTTCCTTCTATCATCATCATCATCATCATCGTTTAACATCCGCTTTCCATGCTAGCGTGGGTTGGACGATTTGACTGAGGACTGGTGCAACCGGATGGCTACACCAGGCTCCAATCTAATTTGGCAGAGTTTCTACAGCTGGATGCCCTTCCTAACGCCAACCACTCAGAGAGTGTAGTGGGTGCTTTTACGTGTCACCCGCACGAAAACGGCCACGCTCGAAATGGTGTCTTTTATGTGCCACCCGCACAAGAGCCAGTCCAGGGGCACTGGCAACGATCTCGCTCGAAAACCCTACAA
>NC_068981.1:199693137-199722091 GCF_001194135.2 Octopus bimaculoides | reverse complement strand
GTCGACCTACGGCAGGCTCTCTTTCTCCCATTCATTCTCTTTATTAAGCAATCTATCGTAGTGGCATCTCCAGACCTCTTTCTTTGCAGCCTCATTTAGTGCAAGCATACCATCATCCATGCGAACACATTTCTCTCCTACAACATCACTATTCTCTCTCCTACACTGTCTTGCAACACGAAATACCTCGAGTCTTTGGTCCTCACGGCGCAGAACATTGGCAAATCTTTTCTTATCTGCTTCCCCTCTGGCTAAATAAACCTGTCGCCTAGCTTCCCTTCTGGCAGATTGGTACAATTCCCTGCTACCACCGTTCTTCCAGTCCTTCCAAGCCTGTATCAATGAATATAAAATCTACTTATCATCAGATAAATAGCAGATAATACTCAACAAAGTTATTGTCTGCTATTATAAATGTTATAAGGATTTCTGCAGAATTAAGAAACCATGATTCTGGGTGGGAGAATGAGACACACCAGCATATTTCAAAAGATTGAAATAAATACTTAGAGAGAGAGAGAAATTGCAAATCGAAGTCGGGAGCTCTGGGACACATTGTTTGAGGGTAATGGGAGGGCCAGTAATATCATTGCTTTGAATTGGCCAAAGCTTCTTCAGTACTTGGTCTGTGTGTACACATCAATGAGCCCCGTGAAGAGAAAGAGTTTCTGGAGACATTTCGCTTGTGTCTGCTGATGCAGAACAGGCAGCCAATGTGCAGGCTTTCTCCACTGGAGTCCTGCTTGTGGTTTCAGGCTGAGTAGGGAAGAGATAATTCAAAGCTGGTAGAGATTCTTTTGACAAGGATTAGTTGCATTTTGTGAAGCAGAATGTGCAAGCTGTCTATTATATGAAGGCATCTTTAGTGTTTTGAATGAGAATGTTATAGAATTTGGGGTGGTGGATAAAAGCTTTTTTGTTTTTGTAGAGGTGGGTGATATTTTTTTATTCCCAGTTAATGTACGCCATTGTGTTAGCTTGTACTGCTGCGGAGCAGACACAAGTGAGTTATTCGGGGAATTTCATTTTGTTTTTTGTTTTGTGTAGAATGTGTTCGAATTGCCACTTTCTTAACTATCTCTGAAAACTGGCAAAATTTACTTGAAGTGCCATTGGGTCTGAGAGGTGTTTTGATGAGAGGAGATGTGTGCTGAGTAGTCAAGATATGGCATTGGCTAGGTGAAATGATAGGTCAATGGTTGTGATGGTTTGGTAGTGAATGGGTTTTGAGGGGAGAAAAAGACCAAAGGTAGCTGAGCTGGATGGAAATTTGCTTCACGGACAACTGTGTACCAGACATTTGCGTTGCTAGGCAAATGTGTCCCTGGACAAATGTGTACCTCTGGTAAATTTTTATCATTAAAAAAAAAGTTTTACATGTTTACTTTTTTTTAATGCACTTATTTTTTCAGGAGTATACTTTCCAACAGTTGCTCATTATAGCTCATTAATCAAATAGGTAGTTACCATAATTGTACACTAACACAAAAGGTATATTATTCTTTTTTAAAGCAAAAGAAATTTAAGCTAGCAATTTTAATTAACTCGAGCAGTGCAAACTGTAAACGTCTAATACATTCTGGATTTTATAATTCAAAGTTTTATTTGAAATCCATGGCTAAGTTTAGAAAATCTAACACTGGTGGAAAGATATTTGTTGATGAGGAAAATTACAGCTACCACTATCATAAGAAAAGCACAGACAAAACAAAACCATACTGGAGATGTGTAGAGCGATCTTGCAAAGCAAGAATACATACAGTGAATGACTCAGTCATGACACAATATAATGAACATAACCATGGATCCTCAGAGTTAAAAAGTACTTCAATTTCAGTATGCAAACCAGCAAGAAGTCTTACTGGAGCTACGATTGCTAATGAAGATTAGTTTTCAGTTACCCACATACCCTCTTTATAATCAATGGGAAGAAATGTATGTTGATGGAGACAAAAAGCACAACCAATTCCAAAGCAAAGGAATAATTTTGAGATACTGGAATCATACTGTTTTCTTGCAACTGGAGAGAAGTTCCTTGCATTTGATTCTGGCATTAATGATGAGAACAGAATTCTAATATTTGGATGGAAGATGTTTTAAAAGATATGATAAATTTTCCTCACTGGGCAGCAGATGGTACTTTTTAAATTAGTCCATCAATATATTATCAACTATATTGTATCCGTATCCAAGAAGGTACCTTTAGTATTCCTGGAGTTTTTGCCCTTCTTCCAAGTAAGACAAAGGTAACATGTTTGTCTATTGACATATTTGTTGCAACTCAAACTGCGACTTAATGCAAAATCTTTGTTGACAGATTTTGAAATAGGAACTCAGAAAGGTTTTGTAGAAAAGTTTCCAGAAGTAACAATAAGTTCATGTAACTCTATTTTTAAGAAAATCTGTGATCTGGGATTAAGACATCAGTATAGAGATGAAGTATAAAATTTGAAAATTAGATGTTTTTTTTTTACATAATTATTTCTTCCTTTAATTGACTTTGTTGACGGTTTTATTGACTTGGCCGATGTCTGTGATTAGCCTCCAGAATTTACCACCTATTTTGAAATGGAAGCCTTAGTTAATGATATTTAGGTGAATGGTAGGGAGAATGGGATCTATGTCAGTGCAGTTTGAGCATTGAATATATATATTGACCAGCAGAAATCTTTTTTACAGGTAAAGAGTGAGAGATTTTTTGTGTCAGAGGAACAGAAATCCTGGTTATTTTAGTAGGATACATGCAAGTTTTAGCTTGCACCAGAGACTGTTAATATTCAAGTGTGGAGGATAGAGCAGTAAGTTGTTTACATCAGGAATCAGATATTTCTTTGTCTTGACTAATGTCATGCAATGGCAACAAAATTAGCATGGTTCACCCAAAAACTGAAGAACCTGAAATAAAAAAGAAATGATGTTACACAGAATAATAAAAACATAACAATGGTGTTGCCATCGCGTGCAAAACAGCTGTGAAAAGGTTTATCAAAATCCTTTCACAGAAAACTGAGAAATCCTAAATTTCACTCCTAAGCTATTATCATAGTTCTGGCTTTATGTATACAACCAGCCATGATTGACCGCTAACTCCCAAATTTTTTAAAAAATTTTCTCTCTGTTTATTTCCTTGTGTTCTGTTCTGTTGAAGAGCATAGACTCGAAACATAAAAGTCTTTCTCACCTTTCTGAGCGTCAAACTAATACACCTACTTGTTGTTTATACACCTGTCTTCGTCTTCTGTTTTTCTGTAAATTTAAACTAATATATATATATATATATATATATATATATATATATATATATATATATATATATATATATATGTATTGTGTTTGTGTGTGTGTATACACATACATCTCTACATCTCTCCCTTGCATTTCCGCTTCATGCATTATGTTACCTCCCACTCCTCAATCCTGTTCTCTTGGCCCTGTCTCACTGTATCATTGCTCTCCACTAGCTCCCGACTTGTGTTCCACCCACACGCCCTGTCTCACTATATCACTGCTATCCACTAGCCCCTAATCTGTGTGTTCCACCCTAATGTAACAAGAAAACTTTTCACACACCCCTAACCCCAACAAACCATCTCGTACTCACATCTCCTCCTTCATACAGTATGCCTACCTCTCACTCCCCAATCCTGTCCTCACGGCCCTGTTCCCCTGTATCATCTGGTAGCCCCTGCCCACTCTATATATACTTAGGTTTTCACCACTCATTTCCCCTCCTGCACTCTCTAATCATGCTTCTTTGGCAATATCCTGCCACATATCATGACCTTTGAACCTCAAGGGAATGCCTTGGCACTAATGTCATTTATATCCCTCTTCCTCTACTCAACCATCCCATTCATATTCTGGTCCCTGTCCCTTGCAAGTATGCCTGGCACTTTGCCACCATCTCTACCCTGCTGTCTCCCACTCTCCCTCTCCTCCTGCACTTCCCTCAGGTTGGGTAACCATACATCTCCTTTGTGGAGATTTTCTCTTCATTCCTGATCTCTCCCTCTGGCTGAGCAACCTTATACCTCCTCCACAGCAAGGCACCTGTTTCTGCCTCATAACTTCCCTCATCTGACACAAGATCATCTCCTCCACTGCCCACACCCCTCTCAAATTTTGTTTTCATCTTGCAAGGTACTTAGTGACCCTGTCAGTGCAGATGGCACTTAAAAAGCATCCAGTCCACTCTGTAAAGTGGTTGGTATTCGGAAGAGCATCCAGCTGTAAAAACCTTGCAAAAACTGACCTTACCTGTACTTGTGCTGTGTAAAAAGCATCCAGTCCACTCTGCTGAGTGGTTGGTGTTAGGGAGGGCATTCAGCTGTAAAAATCCTGCCAAAACAGTCACAGAAGTCTGGTGCAGGCTTCTGCTTGGCTAGCTCCTGTCAAACTGTCCCACCCATGCTAGCGTGGTAGGCAGATATTAAATGATGATGATGTCGATGATATATATAAATATAAGTGTGTACCCAAAAGAAACCAGAATTTTGCAATATCATTTTATTCACTTAGTTTTACATATTCACACTTTTATCTCCATCAAAGTATTCCCTATTTGAAGCAATGCATTGGTCCAGACGTGTTTTCCACTGTTTGAAGCAGTGCTGGAGCTCTGCCAGTTGGTAGACTGATGCCTGAGGGTTGCATCAAGTGGCTTCTAGTGATGGAAGCCTGAACTACTATGGGCTTGTCCCACAGAAAATATTTCCAGTTACTTTTGGGTACCCCCTCCTACATATAATGTATAAGTGTATCTATGTATACAAGGGGGTAGCAAAAAGTTCCCAGACTGGTAATGTTTGATAAAAATAACTTATTTACCTCAGTTTTAACATCACTTCCTTTGAAACAGTCACCTTGCAAAGCAATTCACTGGTTCCAGCATTCCAGCAACTTTTGGAATCTGGCCTGGAAGTCATTTTCCATAAGGGAGTTGAAGGCCTGCAATTCCCTTTTGATCTCGACAATAGTGTCCTTTGAACTGCATTTTCATCTTGAGGCAGAGATGGAAGCCTGCAGGTGCTAAATCTGGCAAATAAGGCAGGTGTGAAGAGGTTAGTGACAGTACATTGTTGTTGTGAAGAATCCAGTTTTTCATGCACCACACATCTGGTCACTTCTGCCAAATGCCCCTCCCCTCAAAATGCTTAAAAACATTGTTGCCTGTCCTCCAACAATCTTCAGATGCAAGCTGATGAATTTTCTCCACATTTCCAGTGGTGATACTTTTGGCAGGTCTTCTAGATTGCTCATTGTCTTCTGGAGATGTTCTTCAGCTTTTGAAGTGCCGGTGCCACTCGCAACATTGCATACAACCCATTGTCTCATCACTATAAGCATGCCAAAGCATGCTCAATGTCTTTGTAGCAGACTTCTTCAGTTTAGTGCAAAATTCCATGTTGCCTCTTTGTTCCAACTTCCTGACCATGGCAAAAATTGCAGACTACAGCATACACACATGATCACAAAAACACAAATTTCACTACTTGTGAAGTATATATATATAGGGAAATATATATACAGACAAAAACTAAATATATTTCGACTATAAACACATGTACATTTGTGTTTATCTTCTAAATATATTTAGTTTTTGTCTCTATTTATATCCATTTATATGTACCTATGTGTGTGTGTGTGTGTGTATATATATATATATATATATATATATATGTCTGTATGTATAAAGTAAATTTCCTAAATTGGTTAAGAGGGCTATATAATCCTCGTGGATATCATGCTTACTCTTATTCGGTTAACGATGCTGGTTAACCTCAGTGAATGTAGATGAACTCCAGTTAGTTGAATTTACTATACTTGGTAAATCCTCACTTTGGTGAATCCAAATAACTTTATAAAGACTGCATAGTGTTGGTAGAGAAGAAATGATAAATTAATAAATACCAGGAGAACAAAGATTTACATATCTAGGCTTTATTATTCAGTTAATCGCAGCTTTGCAAGTAACTACATATGTTTCCGCTGCAAGCCAATGCACACTGCAAATTATGCATTTTAGTTTTAATTGCTGGTGCTGTTTCATCAGAATAAAATTTAACTGTATTTCAGATAGCATTTGAGCAGAGTATTAGTTCAACCAGAATTATTCATGTACATGGTGTGAGTGTTACTAAAAATAGTCCCATATTTTGGACTTTCGACCTGACTGGTGAGGAATAAAGCCGCTTGCTGTCTGAAATTAGGTCAATACTTGCTAACGTGTTTATGTTCCTATACTATCTTACCATTCCTTCAGTGGTCTTGCTAGCACCAGTATAGTCGTATACCTGTCCCTCTGAAATTACTTTACACCTGTACACTGTTTCTTTAATTATACACTTAGATTCTAATGGGCAAAATTTATTTGTTACACAATCACATTTCTTATATCTAACTCTACTTTCTTTATCTCCTTTTTCTACCTGATTATTTATATTGCTATGTTTGTTCCTTTCACTTTCTATTATAGTGTTTGAGTTAGTACTCACAATATCTCTATTACTGATTTCTCTTATTCTCTGTATTTTCTGTTCTCTCTGTCTAGTCCCTCATTGAGAGCTGCATGACATAGAAGGCAATCAGCTCTATAATAGCCTGACAATGGATGGAAGCCAAAAGAATCTGCAGTGAATTTGCAGCAGCATTTGTGAGGCTCACAGATCTGAAGGTCCAGCCTCAGGGAAACACCTATGCACAAACAGTTACTATCCAGCTGAGTGATAGTCAAGGGTGATGGCGTTGCGTTGAGCCAGGCAGGTTGAGCGGAAATATGCCAGACAGTGCTGGTCGAGATGGTGCATTATCCCCACTGAGATCACACAGTGCTGAATGGCATCCCATTTTTTCTTTGGTGGTGGTGTTGGTGGAGACTTATCCACAAAAGGGAGAGGTAGATGGACATCCACAGAGTGGAGACCGAGTTGACTCCATCTCATGTAGGCCACCTCACAATCCCTGATCACTATAAGTTTGGTTGCATTGTGGAGAACCCTGTTGATGAGGACATGTCCAGAGGTCACTGATGAGAGAAATGCTGGCAAGCCCTGTGAGACCAGAGACTGGAGGCTGCCATATCTGATGGGTAAGGTGGTCTGTTACCACCCAGTGTTGTCAAATCAGACATTGCATATCTTCTCAGTGGCCCATTGGATACAGGCATTAAGATCTGTGAGGAATGATGTGTGACTGTAGCAAGGGACACTACGGAAGATATATAGAAGCTTCAGCATGGCAGAACAGTTTAACCGGAAGAATGCCAGATGGGTGTTGATCAAGTTCAGTCTGCTGGTCAGAGTTTTGAACTGGTGAAGACTGGAACTGAAGCTGAAGTGAGTGATAGACAGAGGGATTGGTGAACCAAGGGTAAGGATATCCTCTCTTGAGGTCACCTGCACTTGGTGGAGCAATGATTGTACTTCTGAGATGGAGGCTGCGAAGCCCTCTGCATTGTAATTGATGTTCATGACCTCTGACTTGGACGAGTTATTCTTGCCAGAATGGGAACCACTGATCAGAGGTCATGGCAGACACTCTCTGCAGGCCCACCTATCATCACACCATCCAGGTACCAGTCATTGAAAGGACTCCTGATACTCTAAGCAATACCATCCACCTTGAGAGTAAAGAGGAGGCATGATGGATCACCCTGTTGGACACCAGTCATAGATGGTATGACCTTATATGCAATGAGGAGCATGCTCAGGGACCCATATGACAGGTAAGCCGATGGGGTGCTGTGGATGCAGACCTTGAGAAAGCGTTCATGGTGCAGACAATTGAAAGCATTTTTCATGTCAGCCTTAACACTGAGGTGCCTGGAATCACTCAGTGCTGACTTGGGAGCATAGTCATTGAAGAATTGTCTGGCAGTATAGGTGACTCCTAGCTTCTCTGGGCTGAGTTCCTTGCCTTTTTCAGATGTGACAGACCTGCAGATAACCTTGGCCATGTGGATGAGGCATATGCCACAGTCCCTCTTCCCAAGAGTGATTAAGCAGGCCAAAAAGAAGAGGTGTTGGGAATAAGAGTCCAGGGCATCATGAATGAACTTGTTACTGAGAGTAGTAATTGCACTCAGCAGGTGGTGCCTGGCTTCAGCAGAAAGAGGAGGCAGTAAGTCTTTGAGGTGGTTAGGTTGGAGACCATTGACACCTACTGAGAGGGAAAGACTTCAGAGCAGAGAGGAAATCTTTTTTGGAAGCCATGTATAGCAGCTGAGGATAAGGTGGGGATATTGGTCCGAGGTCTGCTGGTGATTCAGCTTGTCTGAGCTGGAGGGTGGCCAAGACCCCCTCGGTAGGGTAGAAGATGATGTCATTAGGGGCGATTACCCTGACAACCACTGAGACATCACCCTTGATAAGTTTAGCAACAATCGTAGCTGACGTTGAATAAATTACTTCAGTTATTGTGATAGAAAGACACAATAAAGAAATAATGCAGATAGTTTCTTATGATAAGAAGACTTAGCAGAAAATGTCCACCAGCAGAAGAAGAACAGTTAATGACTTTTTAAGAGACTAAAGATTACCATAGATTTTTGTTAGTGGAAGGATCATCATCATCATCATCATCAGCAGCAGCAGCACTAGTGCCATCAGTGGTGGTGGTGGTAGTAGTTGCAGGAGGGGGGTGGGGTGAATGTATGGAAGTAGCAACAACAGCAGGATAGCAATTGTAGTGGTTGTGCTACTACAGCGGATAGTGACTGCAGCAGTGGTGAAGGTTTGTAGTTGCCTCAGCAGTCCCCAATGATAAAAAGCATTGTTAGTGGCCGTGGTGTGCCACGGTGACTTGCTGCTGGTACTTCCACACCCTTCTCCTACCCCTCTTTCCCATGCCAACTCAGGTGATCATACTTTCTGCATGCTGGTCTGGTTTCTAACCCTGTTTTTGTTTCCTTTATAGGTGGGTGTTGTACCCAAAATACATAAGGAATTAATAAATCATCTCTTTGCATTGTATGAACATCTCTACATTATTTCTTTATCGTTTTTTTCCCCTTTATCAGGAATGCCAAGATAATATTGATAAGCTAAATAAATGATGGTGCAATTTGCTGATTTGTTATGTACTGCTAACTTGTCATTCCCCATCATGAAAGTCTTAAATGACTTCATGTTTATACATGTCATTTTAAATGGTGAACAGTTCTGAATAACTTGACAATATAGATGTAATTGTTTTAGATAACTTTACATATTTACATACAAAATTGGGGAAAATATTTTGCTCTGTCACTCTTTCTTCCCCCCACACTCTTTTACCCTTAACATATTTTGATATAGTTTGATTTGTTTTATACTTTTTGAATTTTACTGGTTTTTTTGTTTTCGTGGGATTGTTTTATAGGCTTTGACACTTGTGACTTACATCAAAGAACAACAGAGTTTGCTGCTAAATATTAAACAGGCAATTTTTCATTGTGTCAACACACTTAAAATCGTTGTCTAACAAACCTCATGGTTGTCTCCATCGTTCAGCTTTGCCGACTACAATCTGCAGAAAAGGAGTTGGTAGGAACTGTGTACTATGTGGACCTAATGTAAATCATAAGTGTACCAGAGATGCAATAACATCAATGGCAGACTGACAGTGAAGAAAAGCTTCTTATGTAGTAGATGGACTGGAGTAGTTAACAATATGTGGATGCATGAAAGGAATTCTTTCAAATACTCTCTGGATGTAATTGACAGCTTCTTTTACCAAAGTAACACAATAACAGTGTTGGTTTTCTGAAAACAGTAGCCTAAGACTGGTTGAAGAAATTACACGGAGTAAATACTGGCAAAAAGAGGGAGGAGTCTGTCTGTAAGTGAAACACACATTGTATGATGTTTGTCTATGAAATGCAGTGTTGCTTAGAAGTGAAAGTTGGGCATTGAATGCAGTTGATGTGTGCAGTGAAGAAAGAAATGAGGCACAGCTACTCCATTGGATGTGTAATGTTTATGTATATGGACAACAGAACACAAATGAACTGAGAACAAAACTGGTTGTAAAAGAAATAGGATATATTATGCACTGGTATGAGTGATGTGTATGGAGAATGAGAGATGTTTAAAGAAGAGTTCAGCATGGAACATGTGAAGAGGAAAACTAAGGAAGAAACGATGGAAGCTGACCTCATGGCACTGAACCTTACAAATGACAAAGTATTGCAACAAGTGGTGAGATAATGTATTGAAGAAGACATCCTCTGTCTCCTTTAACTTAAACATGAATGGAAAAGTGATGAGGGTGATTATGAAATTAGTTAAAATGGTTTAGGAAATTTTCAACAAACATTACTCTTACATATACATAATGAATGTTATTTTTAATTATATTTTCTCGCAGTGCTTCTGTTAAAGTTATTTATTCTTTATTCTAATTTTAGGTAATCTTCAGATCCAGTGATACTGAGGTAAATAGCAGTACTTACCAAGAATACCATCAAAAGCTGGAATCAAAATGAAATTTACTTGTGAAAAAAATTCTGTGATTGTCCATTCCTTACTTTGTGTCTTTGGAATTGGCTCTTGGATTGCCATTAATGGTATCTGGGTTGAGTTACCAATTCTTGTACAGAATTTACCTGAGAAATGGGATCTTCCTTCATATCTGTCTGTTGTCATCCAACTTGCAAATATTGGTCCAATAACTTACACCCTTATCAGTGTGTTTCTGCCAAATATTCTTAATGAAAAGAAAGTCATATTGACTCTTCTTATTATTGGCTCTTCAGCGTGTATGCTGTTATCATTCTTTTGGGATAAGGTTACAATCATTGCTGGAAGACAACACAGCTCTGCTTTGCTTTTACTAGAATTTTTTCTTGCTCTGGTTGACTGTACTTCATCAGTTGCTTTTTTCCCATTTGTTGCCAACTTTCAAGAAAAATATTTGATTAGTTATTTCATTGGGGAAGGCTTAAGTGGCCTTTTACCCAGCTTTGTTGCTTTGGGGCAGGGTGCTAAAAATATAGAATGTAGGAACATTTCCACAACTGATGTTGACAACATTACAACATACAAATTATATCCTCAATTGATGCCACCTCACTTTCCTGTTAGGGATTTCTTTCTCTTTCTCTTCACCATGATGCTACTGTCTGGAATCTCGTTCACATTACTAAATACTCTTTCAATTTGTAAGAATGAAATGGTAATTAACGAGAAAACCTTCGTACGCAAAGACTCTAAAATGACTCCATCTCAAAGTCAACAGACCACGACTGTAGAGCTGAATGACAGGGATGCTTTTGTTTCACCTTGTGACTGCAGTGAAATTGGTGCTTCTGGGGAATCAGTGGATCATCTTTATAGAGGTACCAACGACAGAAGTGAAAATTCTGATGATGGAAATAATGACTTAGTTTGTAGTCGCACCAAGCATATTTCTCTCTCACTCTTCATCTATCTTATATTTCTAACAACATTACTGAATGCCCTCTCAAATGGTGTTCTTCCTGCCATACAGTCATATGCTTGTCTGCCCTATGGTAACTATCCTTATTTTTTGTCTGTGTTGCTGAACATCATGGCAAATCCAATTACTTGTTTTGTGGCATATTTCTTACCCAGCACCAACGTAATTGCTTTTTCCATTACGACCTTATTGGGTTTGATCTTTGCCTCATATGAACTAACTTTGGCTGTTTTAAGTCCAAACCCATTTTTTAAGAATGAAAGTTCTGGACCTGTTATATTGGTAAGTTTCAACTGTTTTCTAGCTTAATTCCATTTCTGTTTAATAACCATCTTGTACTGTTTACCTGTGCAGCATTCAGATTATTTATTTACATTGTTTTCATTAATCACGCATTATCTTGTAGTGTTGAGATTTTGTTGATGTGATTGCTTATTTCTAAAATGACATTGTAGGGTATGTATGAGAGGCCAATTCTAGCAGGTTTGAACATAAAATGGGTAGAATATTTTGGCTGGGTATGGCCAGTTTAACTGCTAAAGGGTTGATTCATATCAAGTTAATTCTAGTGCAGTGTGTTTGTGTGTGTGTGTGTGTGTGTTGGTTTAAGTGTTTTTCTGATGGTGTATTTTCTTCAAACCTATAAAATGTAAATGCTAATGAAATACTTCTAAATAATTCTAGTCATCATCATTGTTTTATGTGGCATAAGAAGGGGTGCCTTTTACATGGTACCAACGTGGGTGTTTTTTACCTGGTTACAGTAATAATAACAGTAAAAATAATATTATAATGATAACTGAATGCTGTAGTGATGCTACAGCTTATATCATGAGACGGGGAATAATGTTATCCTTGGAGTGTGAATGTTTGTGGACAGAACAGTCTGCAAATTCACCCACCTGGACTAGGTATTAGAGCATCAGAGAATATTACCTATAATAGACTAGGGAGAGATTTCCCTAATCCATTTCATGTGATAAAGCCAGAGCTAATGTTACTCGAGCAGTCATTAAACAATGTTCAGAACGACCTCCACAGTTGTTAATGCATTCCTCTTCTCATTTTTATACTTCTTTTCTCTTTATTCTTACCAAACGTACAGGTTTCTATGACTAACGTTTGTTTTGTTAGATTTTTCAGAAAGTCTTTTATGGGTGATTAGAATTTTTCACCTGACATCTGATTGTCACCAGATGTTGTATTCCTGGATATGTTATCGACTATGCCATTGGCACAATAACATAGTTAAGGGTTACTACTCTTAGTTTAGAAATGAAGTCTCCTTGTTCAAATCCATCCTGGTACTATATATGCATCAAGGAATAAATCACCTGAGAGTGATCAAAGACTAAATTGATGGAAACTAGAGATGTAAATGTAAAAATGGTTGACAAGGTCAATTAATTTGAAACATATTTAGATGGTCGTGTTCTCAAGTTGTGAAGCCATCTTTTGATGACTCTGTTCCAAAGGCTGTAAAATCATTTGATAAAGGAACATGGTGCAATGAATTCAAAGAACAAAGCTGTGACTTTAAATACCTTTACTCTTGGTCTCAAATATATACAAGTTAAATGATAATAGAAAGAGTTTGATGAACATAGCTCTTCACTTATGAACTCTTCCGTGTATTACCTTATAGGAAAGTGGTTATACACCATTAGGTGTACACCGCTTTCGTACATTAAATTCTGAAGATACAACGGAATGCAGATTCTGAACTATCAACACAACAATATTTATTTACAGAGTTAATTAGGCAGCACTTCGCCCTTTGGTTGCTGAGACGCCTTCTGAATGATTTCCGTGGTTATTTGTGAAGCTCTGGTGCTGACATGTGAGAGAGCTCTGTTGGACGTCTTGGCTCGGTGGAGATCAGTCAACGAAGAGACTGTCTCCAGAGTTGGAATGTTGGAGACACTGCTTGACACATCCATGCTCATGAAGTTGTCGACGCAAGAGGAAGATAAAATGCGGGAAAATGTTGAGAGTCGAACTACGCATGCGCATGGGACTCTTCCTGTGTTCCTTCCGGAACTAGTCCCTGCGCATGCGTGGATGAAAACGCAGTAATGGCGACTGTATTTTGGCGCCAAATGACGTCACTACAACCTCATGTCTGCGTGTGTACAAGAGATTGCTAGGTCATGTCCTTGCTCTCCGACGTCTCGATGCAAAAAGAGTGTGCCAGGGCTTCGTGTCAGAACCTAAACGCTACTTGCACCATCTAGTTGTGAGCTTATTTAATCAGCCCCTGTCAAGGGAGCTAACTGCGCCTACACCTGATTTAATTAATAAATCATTTCAAACATTGTGTTGTTTAGTATTTTGTGTAGATCTTGGTTCTTTCAGCTTATTCCTAATGACCTTCATCTAAGATTTTCTTGAATTTGTAGTAATTATTGATTTCCTTTGAACACTATTACTGCTTCTACCATTTTTGTTGGTCTGTTTTCATATAAAACCTCACAAAGCCTGTTGTTGAATCATGAATCTGCAATCACTCTGAATAATGCTTAGCATTGCCTGGCGTCTCAGTATTATTTGTTGGTTTGGATGGTGAATGGGGGTTGACATAATTAGTACAAATTGAAGCAGGAGGTTTACAGTGTCTTGGGATAATTTGTTTTTTATCTAGCTGTCATCATCATCATTTGATAGCTGCTTTCCATGCTGGCATGGGTTTAACTGGAACTGGTAAGTCAGAGAACTGCACTAGGCTTCAGCCATATGTTTTAGCATGGTTTCTATGGCTGGATGCCCTTCCTAATGCCTGCCCCTTTACAGAGTGTGCTGGTTGCTTTTTACGTGGCAATAGCACAGGTCTTTTTATGTTGCACCATCACCAACAGGTACAGTAAACATTAGAAATATACAGAAAATAGATTCTATCAAATGCCAGTGGGGACACCTAGAAGCAGTTGATAGCTTTCATTTTCTTGGTGACCAAGTCAACAGTGGAGGGGGATGCTCTGAAAAGATAGTTACTAGAATAAGAATGGCTGGCTGGGCAAAGTTCAGAGAGCTTCTTACTTTTGTTGGCAACAAAGGGCCTCTTCCTCAGAATGAAAAGCAGATTGTATGATGCCTGTGTGCAAACAGCTATGCTACATGGCAGTGAAACATGGGCTACAACCATAGGGGACATGCGAAAGCTTGAAAGAAATGGAGCTAGTATGCCCCATTGGATGTGCATGTATAAGTGTACAGTGAGATGGTGTGTACACTGAATGGAATATATACTGAGCACTTGCTGTTATATTTTGTGTGCTGTTTTTAAAGCCTGATCTAAAAAAGCTTATGATCAAATGCCATCAAACTATTGATTATTCCATCTATTAATTTTCAGGAATAGTGTACCAAGGACCAATTTATTTAACATGTCCTTCTTTTTACAATATGGTTAATGTGATTTGGGAGAGATTAGGTTGCTGTTTCTTGTACATTGTGTGATTATGCAGTTGTTCCTTTGTAGGTTTGTTTGTGTAGCAGTTGCTGTTATTGCTGAGTGTTGAAATAGTGGTATCAGATGGGCTACATTAGATATATTCCTTATTTCTATGTTCTTCATCCTAACTCTTTCTTGTTTTTATGGTAGTGCCCCAGCATGGACGATTATTTATGCAGTTGAAACTGAGTAAAAATGCTGAAGAATTATATAGAGCACAAAGTTTTCAGTCTATATGTTTCTCTCTCTCACACACACACGTGTACACACATCATAGTTTGAGATCTAACAATTAAAGATTGGTAAAATACTATTGAACTTTTTTGTTACCATATTTCTGTTGAAAAATGCTTGTTTCCGGTAATTCTAAAAATAATGAATTTAGCAAAATAACTTAAATGAATTTGTTATTTACTGTATAGAACAGAGATTAGAATGAAATTTCGTTGGAAGTTTCAATTTAGATCACTAAAACAGGAAGTTTGAATCATAAACAGTCTGGAAAGGTTCAGTTTCAAAAATTAGTTAAATATTCTTAAAATCTGAACATCCACAATAGAAGTAATATGTCTGGATGAAATGAGAGTAAAATTGGTAAAGGAGCAAAAATGGTAAGATGCTGAATAATGTTGTAGTATGTAGTTATGTCTTTGAGTTCAAACGCTACTGAGGTTAATTTTGTTTTCTATTTGTATGTGGTTGTAGAAATAAATACTAGTAATATACGAGGGCTTGATTCAATCATCTACAACCTTTCAGGATGGATTTGTAAATTCATTATTTTCTAACATTTTTGGGGTGGATGATTTTAAAGCTATATATTGTTGTCAATGCTTACCCCTAAGAGCACTGAATTTGCAGAATAAATAGAGCATTGAACAAAATGCCTTACCTGGTGATCCTGTTGGTTCTGGTGCCATGTAAAAAGCACCCAGTGCACTCTGTAAACTAGTTGGTGTTAGGAAGGGCATCCAGTTGTAGAAATGCTACCAAAACAGATTGGAACTTGGTGGTAGCTCCTGTCAAACTGCCCAACTCATGCCAGCATGGGAAAATGGATGTTAAATGATGATGTTTGCATTTTGAGTTCATTTCCTGACAAGATCAACTTTCAGCTTTCCAAAGTCGATTTAACAAAGTCCCTGTCAAATACTAGGCTCAATACATTCGACTAAATTTCTGGTCAATGTTTGTTCATAGATTAAAATTTCACTTTAACAGTAAATAAAAGAAACATCAGTTATTATATGAAAACACTCCAAATTCTTGATTATTTTGAAAATTAAATGAAACACATAGTGAGTGTTGGGAGTAGGATCAGGGGAAGTTGAATGCAATTTAATATTGGTTTCAATTTTAGGCACAAGGCCAGCAACTTCAAGGAAGAGTTAAGTCAATTATATCGACCCCAGTGCTCAACTGGTGCCTATTTTATCGACCCCCAAAAGGATGAAAGGCAAAGTCTGCCTTTGTGAAATTTGAACTCTGAACATAAAGAGGAACAAAATGCTGCTAACAGTTCTGCCAACTTGCAGCCTTGAATGCATTTCCCTATTAGGATTGATACCGTTTCTAAAATAATCCACACTGTAGCTCTTTCATCAAGGTGATATTGAGTGCAATATTCTTGTTTGATGGTACTCTCCTCATTGAATCATTTCTACATTTTAAGAGATGACAGCTTTGAACATGAATATAAACATTATCTCATATTAGCTTTAAAGTTCACCAAAGTGGTGCTTCAGCATAACATTGGCCGTGTTCACTTCTGTGACAAATTGGTAGCTAGATGTGCCATCGAAATCTAGTCTTAATATAGAATATAATGATAAACAGCTTAATCAAACTAAGAGTAGTAGATGAGGAAGGAGTTACCTAGAAAGTAGCAGATGTAAGAGGAGTTAGCATTGTTAAATACTTTTAATTAGATGTTGGCAAAATATCCTTCAAATTTTTTCTCATCAATAATGCTTCGTTTCAACAAAAAAAAAAAAAAAAAAATTTCCTCAACTTTAAATTATATTTATAGGTGAAAATATATATCTTTAATACATTTTAAAATGCACCTAAACATTTTTATTTCTCCTAAAATGTGAGCCACAGCTCTCTGCAATATAACTGCTATGCTAGAAAGAGGAGCTAAATCTCCCTCAATTCTTAATTTACTGCCTTAAAAAAATCTCATTGGATTGTTGTCCTAGGTTTGTTATTTCTTCAGAAAAGATTAATAATCAAGTCTTGGGCCTCCTTTGATCGTAGGTCTATCTCATGTAGGTTGTCGCACGGAGGAAACAACCTATTACATGGTATTGTTCTTTTTAAAATTTTTTCCCCCTAATATTAAAATTTGTTTTTACTTATAGGTTGTATCATGGAGCCTTGTTGCAATATTTATAACCTACTCAAAACTATCCATTGCAACAATCTTTCGCAGACAAGGCAGGAAAGGTATGTATTGGTATGGTGCTGTATCTCAAGCAGGTTCAGCTGTAGGTTCTATAATAATGTTTATTTTAGTGAATGTTTTACATCTGTTTACCTCTGCTGATGCATGTGCTAACTAGTTCAATGTTTTTTTTTTTTTTGTGAAAATAGTTGGGCTCCATTCACACTCTTATCAAATTTATAAATATATATTGAACTATTTTTCCAATAATCAGCTGAAATTGTTAATAGTATTTTTTTTTAATTTGGCAAAAATGTTTCTGAATCAGCCTTCTAAATATAAAATATAAAGATGAAAAAGAATTCAGGACTGTGCACCAATTTTATAAAAAATGGAATCACAGACATGAAGCTAATGATTATAATATTTTTACCAATTGCAACTGGTATTTTTTGAGTATTTTCCCATCAATTCATATCATATTTATTTTTTTTCATTTTTTGAAAATAATTCTTCATTGTTTCGGAATACATTTTTAAAGCCCAGAACAGCAATGAACATGTCTTATATTGAAGAACAGCTTTCCTATAGTATCATACAGACATAAATTACTATTTTATTGTGCAACAACCCATAATAGAATATTCTTTACATCTGCGATTGAGACATACTTCATTTCATTTCTCGTCCATAGAGACAATAACATAATTGAGACTGACCAAATTGTAGCTGAGGTTGAGAATGATAAATTTGAGTGGGGAAAACTATACATTCATTGGAAGGTATTAGAGATTATGCATTCGTTGGTGGTCGTTCAAGGTGGGTGGGTGGGGGGAGGCTGTTGTGTCCAGTGTTGATTATTTAGTTTTATTATGGTTTTAGTCTAGAAAAGTGGTTCTCAACTAGGCTCCATGTAAATTTTATTTCAATTTATCTTCAATAAATTGGTTTTACTTAAAAAAATATTTCAATGATTTTTTTTATACATTTCCTTATAATAATTCTAAAAATATAATAGGATTTTTTAAAGGATCGAATGGCTTTGAGGGTCCACCTAACTAAAATAGGAATCAAAGGGGTCCATGGTAAAAAAAATGGATGAGACCCACTGGTCTAGAAGGTGGGGTCTTACCCTTGACTTTCACCAGTCAAATTCATGTTTAGCTTCAACGATTGCAAAGGAGGGGAGGGTGTGGCTGATGACATTATGGGGAGATAGGACTAAGACATGGTTGCAGTTGAATACTGACGATATGAATTGAATTGCTGTAGTAAGAAGACTAGAAGGAGGAGAGTGAGGAGAGTGTATGCCTGTGACACAGCAGTTGGAGTTTGTTATCAATCAGGCATGTGATATAGAAGCCATGTCATCTCAAATATGGAAAGTGTATTCTATTGTAGCTTCTGCTTGAGCTTTGTAGAGAATCAGCAGCTGTTTTAGGGCTGAAATATTTTGTGGTTCCAATAGAGAGGAAGGTTATTTTTTGGGGGCTATGGGTTTTGCTATGAATATGAGATCAATAATTGCAAGATCTAAGTTTGATGTATAGATGACCTTTGTATATTACGGATTAAGGGAGAAGTGAAGAGTTGTATCCTCTACACGAACCAAATAGGTTACAGGTGGAAAGGAGAAAGAATATGGTTGATATAACAGAACCTTGGAATATATCACAGTTGATGGTGTGTGGATGAGAGAGAGAGTTCTGCTTACAAAGAAAACTGCCATTTCCTCAAATAAAAGAAACAAATATTTAACTTAAAATGTCCCAATCCTCTTTAAAAGCAGATTTAATGAAAAAAAATCTTTTGCTCATATAATTTTAGTTCACTATATTTTAAATATATTAACAAAGTGGACAACAAACTCTACAAATGGACATTGTATCATAAATCTTCAGTTATTGGTTAAATTGTAGAATCTTTTTTTTTTTTCAAACAAGATGATATTTTTAGGTTTGTTGTTAAATTTGTTCTCATTTTGTTTCATTTGATCATTTTTATTGCTGTTATATATTTTAGGGTTGAATGTTTTAAAAAAATTGGGTTAGTTTTCGGAAAAACTACAAGATCTGATGAATGAATGACTTGAAATTATTTTTGTAATTAATTTTATCAATTTTGTTAAATTTTTTTTTTTCATTTGTGAGTCAAATAAATAAATATGGAAAATTAAAAGTTTTTATAAGTTAATTTATTTGTCTAAATTTTACAATGAGTAGGAGGCAAAAATAACATCATGCATTCTGTTAATATACAGTGTCCTGTAAATGAATTATGATCCAAAACTAATTTTTCTCTTTTTCACCAGTGTTTTTTTTTCTCTTTCAATTAACCAAGAAATATTCTTAATTTTGTGATTATTGAAGAAGGATTAAAGAATAAGATCTAATGAAGGATTAGCACATAGGACTATGTTCCTTAAGGATGTAATTTGTCCAGTGGATGAGATGAAGAGAATCAGAAATACTTGGAATTTGTTCAAGGTCAATTCAAAGAAGTTTTACAAAAGTAAATCTTAAATTGTTTTTTAACAATAATTAAAACTGCAAAGAAACAGACTTGCATGAATATCTGCATTCTTTGATACCATCAACCATTCCACCTCTTGAAAAAATGTTAATGTGGGGAGGCTCAGAGATGACTTGACTTGTTACAAATAACAGTCAAATCCCTGTTAAACGCCTGCCAACTGGCTTAAAAAAAAGGAAGAAAAAATTACACCTGGAATGTTTAAAATTCCAAAATAAAAAACAGAACAAAAAGACAAACGTGTGTACTCTGAAACTAGGACCAAAGGTCTGTTCATTTATTAGTTTACAAATGTTCAAAATGGTTGAAAAAAAAAAAAAACCCCACTGATTACTATTTTACTGAGATATTTTAATTAATGTATTTATTCAATGAATAATTTGTTGAGCAACTGTAGGACACAAATAAAAATATGACCCCTTCCATCAAGAAAAATTAAATAAATATATAATTGATAAAAAGAATTGATCAGAAAGATTTCTAATTACCTCATTGCATGAAATAAACAAAACAAGCTGGAGCAGAATTATGAAAATTATTGTGTAGCAGGAAATGTTAACACTTTAAAACTGCAGACAATTGTAGAATTCTCTATGACTGGAAATACATTCTAAAATTTCTTTTAGTTTTGAAAATAATAATGCCAATTATTTAATTATAATAGTGGCACAAAATCAAACAATTTCAGGGGAGGAGGCGGAGGAGGAATTGATTAGATCCTTGCCAACTCTTACCACCATAGCATGTTACTTATTGTATTGGCCCCTATTCCCTCCTCACCTCTGGAAGGATGAAAGACAATTAACTTTGGTAGGATCTGAACTAAGAAATATAATTAAATGCTGTAATGTGCTATACATCACCATTTTTTATACAATAATAATGGTTTCATATTTTGGCACAAGGCCGGCAATTTTGGGGAGGGGGTAGCTGATTACATTGACCCCCAGTGTTCTTATCTTATTGACCCCAAAAAGGATGAAAGGCAAAGTCAACCATGTTGGAATTTGATCTCGGTGCAAAGACAGACGAAACACCGCTAAGCATTATTATGCCTGGCAGGCTAACAATTCTGCCAACTTGCTGCCTTGATAATTATCCTTTCTACTATAAGCGCAAGGCCTGAAACATTGTGGGAGGGGTGTCTAGTCAATTACATCAAGCCCAGTGTGCAACCCAAAAAAGGATGAAAGGCAAAGTTGACCTTGGTGGAATTTGAATTCAGAACATGAAGAAGGACAAAATGCTTAGCAGCATTTTGCCTGGCGTGCAAATGATTCTGCCGGTTTGCCATCTTAATAATAATAAAACAACCAATAACTGGAGTTGGATGTGAAAGTACAACAGCCTGTGGGTTTATGTGTTGGCTACTCACATGCTACAGTAAAGCATAAGTTATTGGTGTTTTTGTTTGTGTGGTGCCAATACATTTGTTAAAGTTTGGAATCTAATGTACGGCACCAATAGAACAAGAATCTGTTGCCTCACAAAATGAGGTAAATACAAACCACTGATTGTACTGAAAGAAAAACCAACTGCAATTTATTTAAACCATAAATTGATTCATAAAAGTATGAAAGAAAACAGAAGCTTTAGAATCTGATAAAAAGAGGAGGAGTTCATGTGATTTAGCTTTGTATTTTCAAAGTAAATGATTTTATTTTCCAGCAAAATGTGAAAGCAGGTAGCACAGTATTTTGACAATGTTTGGTCTGATAAACAATAAATGGAACAAACTGTTGCATGTGTGACTAAACTTGTTCCACTTTCACCACTGAAATGAATGTAATCTGGAAGAAGACAAAAATAACAATTTATTGATGCAATGATGTTAATTTAAAGCTATTTACTGTTTTCAGAAAAAGGATTTCAAATTAGAATATTTTCAGTGTTGTTTTACAAAAAATTCTCAGTAAAGTACACCAATAAAGTCTAAAAACTCTTGAAAATTGGAAACTGAAAGAAATCAATGAAATTAGATGAAACTTATTAAAAATACTGACGAATTTCGGCAGAATTAAAAAAAAAAATTTGTATTTTCTATTTTAGTTGTGAGAAATAATTAGAAGAAACTTGCCTTTCAATTTTATAAAATAAATCAATTTACCATTTGATTTTTAACACAAATAAGGACAGCTTCATTCACGGCCTTCAACACACTTTAAAGGGCCTTGTTTGAAATATCAAAACTTCCTTCTTATAGTAAGGCATAATACCAGATACACTTAATATCCCATTAACCCTTTAGCATTTAAACTGGCAATATTTGACCACAAATTTTCTACCTGTTTTATGTTCAAACCGGGCAGGTCTGGATTCACACCTCCCTAAGAACATCATTGTAATAATAGACTATTACATCTTTGAAATCTCAAAGCTACAAGATAATGCATGATTAATTTAAATCAATATGCAAATATATAAGTATTGTACTTGACAAAATAATGTGAATTCTAAAGGGTTTCCATCACTATACCTTTCAAAAGTAATAATGGTTTTAAATTTTGGCACAAGGCTAGAAATTTCAGGAGAATGTGGACTAAGCGGATTACATTTGACCCCAAAGCATAACTGGTACTTATGAAAGGCAAAGTTGAACTCAGTGAAAGTTTGTCAGTCTATATGTTCTGAATTCAAACTGCACTGTTTTGCTAGCTCCCTGCCTTCCTTTCGACAAGATTCAGTCAGGATCCTCAGCTGTAGTCAATTGCCTGAAGAAACTGGAAACCACAGAACCAGCTCTTTATTGATGCCATTTGCATCAGTAAAGACTCTAGTTTACCAGATTTGTCAAACTTCCATTCTTACTATGCCTAAACAATGCCCTGGGTTTCTTCCACCACACACGTATATAGATATCTACTTTCTGTTTACTGTCACCAGCTCCTTTGCCTGCAATCCTTACACTCCACATTATTCCAACAGATCCGAACTAAACACGACACACAAACTTAGTGGATGAACAATTGGCAGAGACCGATGCCACACAAATTGGCACCCGTGCCAGGAGTACACATAAAAACACCCTGGTGTCATGCAAATGGCATGTATAAGCACCCATTACACTCTTGGAGTGGTTGGTGTTAGGAAGGGCATCCAGCCGTAGAAAACCATGCCAAATCAGACTGGAGTCTGGTCAAATCATCCAACCCATTCCAGCATGGATAATGGACATTAAATGATGATGATGATGAATTGAAATATACTTACATGAAATATATATATAAATAGGGAGATTTTTCTATTTGCTTTTATTTAGAGGCACAAAGTTCTGATAAAAACCTTTGGTTACATCAAACATCATTTCAAGTGTACACTCTGGTAGTTCTCCGCAAAATCGACCTGTAAATAAAGTGATCAAAATAAATTACATCAAATATCAATTATGGATGTGAAAGGAATTTAAAGTTTTCTAATGTAGCACAGTGTGGAGATGCAATAATTTAGTGAAATAATATTTCTTTGCTTTCTTTTAAAAACATTAAATTTTGGTAACTTTATTGCTCTCAATCTTCTGAAGACATTCTTTTGCTTTATATATTTTTTAATATCACCAGCACAAACAAAAATATCTGCTCATGCCACCATCATCATTTAGTGTCCCTTTTTTCCAAGCTGGTACAGGTCAGATGGATTTGTTGAGGCAGATTTTCTACAGTCAGACACATTTTACAATGAAGACAGGAAATGAATGGCATTGCTTATTATGATGGGGATCTTGTTTACAATCCTCATATGATGTGAAGACAAGGGGGCATGTATACACACACACACACACACAACAAGCTTCTTTCAGTTTCTGCCTACGACATCCACTTGCAAGGCTTTGCTCAGCTCAAGGCTATAGTAGAAGACATTTGCCTAAAGTACCATGCAGTGGGACTGAACCCAAGACCACACAGATGGGAAGTAGGCTTCTTAATCACACAGCCACACCTGCATCTTGTTTAAAATGAAACATATTCTTGAAATAGAAAACAAAAATGTTTCATAAATAACATGAGAAACATGTGGAGTACTTAGCCAAAAGATTAAAGTTATTTAAAAAGTATTAATGGGTAAAATAATATTGAGGAATTAGTGGAGCATAAGCACATACCAGGTGAACCAGAAAATAGGGTAAAGGGGGGCACAACTGTTTCTGGAGGCAAGACAGTATTGTCAGCAATAGCACAGCAGTCTTTCAAGATGCATCGGCGTCCCTAATGGATGACAGGCAAAAGAGAAGACAGAAAAGATTTATATTGAATAATTGTTACATTTTATAAAAATGACTTTTCAATTAACACATACAAGAAAAAAGTATATAAAAATAGAACAGTTGGGTAGAAATAAAGATTCAAAGCTATAAATTTAGGAAATAAAATGTCCCACTGTTATATTTTATCTGTAACTGAGAAAATTATTTTTCTGTCAATGTAATACGTAAGGGGAAGTAAGTACTTTGATAAAATGTTTTCTGATTTAGTTGACTCACAAGGTCAGTAATTTTGGTGGGGGTCAGTTAAATACCTTGACTGGTACATTATTTTATTGACCCTGGATAGATGAAAGGCAGAGGTGACCTCAGCAAGATTTCAATTCAGTATGTAAAGGAGCACTAGAAACATGTTAACGTTTAGTTTAATGCTCAGATAACTTGTAGACACTTCCAGAGTTCAGTTATTGGAACAGAATAAGTCATAAGATTTGCAGAAGTCATAGCTTACAGTGCTGGACTTCCGTGTAATATTGAATAAACACCAGACAACACCATTCAGAGTTGTAAGGTGGTAAGCTCGCAGAATCGTCAGCATGTTGGGCAAAATGCTTAAGAGTCGACGTTGTCTTTCATCTTTTTGGGATTGTTGGAATAAATACCAGTTGTGTACTGGAGTTGATGTAATCAATTTCCTTCCTCCTCAAAATTGCTGGCCTCAAAATAGAGAAAATCAATGAACTAGGCCCTGACCAGATGCTCACAACCCTCTGTTAGCTCGTTAAGGCAGCTGGTAGATTACTGGTGCTTGCATTATACAGAGGGATATGAGAGATGACACTCTGAGTTGGACAATCCTTAAAGACTGGGTGTCTTTGGTCTAACTCTGTTGTGAACCTCTTCTCAATGTGGTGCTGGGATGTGGAAATGACATTTAAGACCAGTTTTACTTTTTTTAGGATGGTCAAATTACAGTTTATTGCTTCTTTATCTTTCATTCTTACAACTCAAAGAAATAAGGAATATGGCTCTTGTGCGGGTGACACAAGAAATTTTTTGAGCGAGACCGTTGCCAGTGCCACTGGACTGGCTCTTGTGCAGGGCCGTTGTAGGATTTTCGAGCGAGATCATTGCTGGTTCCCCTGGACTGGCTCATGTGCAGGCGACACATGAAATCTTTCGAGTGAGATCGTTGCCAGTGCTCCTGGACAGGCTCTTGTGCGGGTGACACAAGAAATTTTTCGAGCGAGACTGTTACCAGTGCCTCTGGACTGGCTCTTGTGCGGGGCCATTGTAGGATTTTCGAGCGAGATCGTTGCTGGTTCCCCTGGACTGGCTCATGTGCGGGCGACACACGAAATCTTTTTTTTTGTGCGGGTGGCACATGAAATGCACCATTTTGAGCGTGGCCGTTGCCAGTACCACCTGACTGGCCTTCATGCGGGTGACACGTAAAAGCACCCACTACACTCTCTGAGTGGTTGGCGTTAGGAAGGGCATCCAGCTGTAGAAACTCTGCCAAATTAGATTGGAGCCTGGTGTTGCCATCCAGTTTCACCAGTCCTCAGTCAAATCGTCCAACCCATGCTAGCATGGAAAGCGGACGTTAAACGACGACGACGTATACGAGTATTGAGGAATTAGGCTTTTGCCCATGCACAGCAATTAATCTCACACAATGTATGTTTCATCAATCTGACACTCACACCAATGGATGTATACTGACTTATAAGTTAGTAGAACCATAAAAATAAATAAATATATACACTACCAGAACTAGAGATGAAGTTTCAGGTATGGAAGCAAAGTCTAGAATCGAAGGGCCTTAAGAGTTAACCTAGCATAAACCAAAGTCTTAATAAGTAGGAAAGCAGACAAATCAAAAATCCTTTCAGATAGATGGGCCCTGCTCTATCTGTAGAAAAGGCGTAGGTAGAAGCTCCATAAGATGTACCCAGTGTAAGCTATGGACACATAAGAGGTGCAGCAATATCAGAGGAAGGTTAACAGGGAAAATAGCTTTTGTGTGTGGAAGATGCACAGGTACAATAAACACAGAAATTGTACAGAAAATAGACTGCAACAACTGTCAGTGGGGGTAAACTAGAGATAGTTGATAACTTCTGTATCTAGGTGACCAAGTTATTAGCGGTGGTGGATTTTTGAGAATAAGATTAGGCTGGGCAAAGTTCAGAGAGCTCCCACCTCTGCTGGCAACAAAGGGCTTCTCTCTCAGAATGAAAGGCAGATTGTACAACGCCTAAGTGTGAACAGCTAGGCTACATGGAAGTGAAACATGGGCACTGACAGCTGAGGACATGCGTAGGCTTGAAAGAAATGAAGCTAGTATGCTTCACTGGATGTGCAATGTCAGTGTGCATGTTTGACAGAGTGTAAGCATCTTGAGAGAAAAGTTGGGCATAAGAAGCATTGGATGTGGTGTGCAAGGGAGACGACTGCGCTGGTATGGTGATGTGATGCTTATGGATGAGGACAGCTGTGTAAAGAAGTGCCAGTCTCAAACTGTGGAGGGAACCTGTGGTGAAGCATGATCTTTGAACTTTGGGCCTCAAAGAGGAAATGACTAGTGACCGAGACCTTTGGCAATATGCTGTGCTTAAGAAGATCCGTCAAGGTAAGTGAAATCGTAGTCATGACTGATGCTGGTGTCATATAAATGGCACCTGTGCCGGTGGCATGTAAAAGCACAGATTATGGTCTTGGAGTGGTTGGTGTTAGGAAGGGCATCCAGCCATAGAAACCTTGCCAAATCAGATTGGAGTCTGGTGCAGCTTTCCATCTTGCCAGCCCTGGTCAAACTGTCCAACCCATGCCAGCATGGACAATGGACATTAAATGATGATGATGATACAGAAATAAATGTTTAAAACTCATACCTTTCACAAAATCCACACCATGCACAAACAGATGTTCTCTCTCACATACTTAAAGAATCGACTTGTCACACAAATGTGCACCCATACACACACACACACTCTTTCTTTTGCTCTCCCTCCCCACTCCCACAAACATTCTCACTGACATCCATATAAATATAGAAAGTGCAAACTAGAAAACAGACCTGGAGTAGAGAGAGAGAGAGAGAGAGAGAGAGAGAGAGAGAGAGAGAGAGAGAGAGAGAGAGAGAGTTGCAAATGGCAATGGAAGGACTTCAACAAACTTAGCAGATTGACTGACTGACACTGAATAATTAATCAAATAATCAATTAACTAATTGGTTAAATATTAACAAAGCCATGTAGTGAAACATGGGCTGTGACAGCAAAGAACATACGAAAGCTTGAAAGAAATGAAGCCAACATGCTCCACTGGACATAGAGTGTCTGTGAGCATGTATGACAGAGTGTAGACATCTTGAGAAAAGATTGGGCATAAGGGGCATCAGATGTAGTGTACAAGAGAGACTGGTATGGTCATGTGATACATACGGATGAGGACAACTGCATAAAGAAGTGCGAACCTGCAATTGTGGAGGGGACCTGTCGAAGAGGTAGTCTCATGAAGATATGATTAACAAATAACAATAAAAGAAATGAAATGGAACCAGTGTGTATAGTTATTATTGGCATAATGACCCTCCCAAGATACAACAGAATATGTTTCAACACACACTTTTACATCTTGCAAAACAAACAAATAAAGTGATGGCTTGTTGCCAACTTAATGTGACAGCCCCAGGAAAGGGAAGAATGTTACTGTTATTTAGCCCCAAGAAACACCATTTGAAAATTTAAAGACACAGAATGCTTGTGTTACATAACCAACTAGAAACGGTGTTTCCTGGGGCTAAATAACAGTAACATTCTTCCCTTTCCTGGGACTGTCACATTAAGTTGGCAACAAGCCATCACTTTATTGTGCTGTTACAGCATAACTCTCTCTTAGAAATTTAGAAATGTAATATTTCTATTTTTGTAAACAAATAAATCATTATTGAAAATAATATCCAAAATGGCAATTCCTTGATTCTTTGAAGAACATTCATTTTCTTAAAGCATCAGAATTTTTACTCACAATAACACAGTTTTTGCCGACTTGAACAAAAGATCCAACTTGTGCTGCGTTGATAACAGAATCTTCACCTATGAAGACATGGTCTCCTATATGGAGAGGGAAAAATGCTACACTGGAAAAAGACAAAAATATTAAACACATGTTTAAAACTTGATAATAATAATAATAATAATAATAATAATAATAATAATCTATAAAATCAGGACAAAATCATAAATTTATAGAGGAAGAGAAGGAGATTCAGCTCAGCTCAGAGTCTCCTACCCCAGTATATGATTGGTGTATTTGTTCTCTCACCCAGAGTGAAAGGTAGACTGTATGATGCATGTGTGTGAACAGCCATGCTACATGGTAGTGAAACATGGCCCATGGCTGTTGAGGACATATGTAGGCTTGAAAGAAATGAAGCCAGTATGATCTGCTGGATGTGTAATGTCAGTGTGCATGCAGGACAGACTATAAGTGGCCTGAGAGATGACTGTGCTGGTATGGTCATGTGCTGCGTATGGATGAGGAGAACTGTGTGAAGAAGTGTTCCCTAACAATGGAAGGGACCTGTGGAAGAGGAAGCCCCAGGAAGACCTGGGATGAGGTGATGAAGCACGACCTTCACAGAGGCAATAACAAAAGAGACTGCGACCTCTGGAGATATGTGGTGATTGAGAAGACCCGGTAAGTAAAGTGAGATCACAGCCATGGCTGATAACAGTGTTGCATAACCAGCCCATTTAAAAAGGAACCTTTGAATCATTGGGAAACATGCTGTGCTTGAGAAGACCTATCAAGTCAAGTAAAATCAAAATGGAAATTGTAGTTGTGGCTGATGCCAGTGCCACTTGACTGGCCCCTGTGTCAGTGGCATGTAAAAAGCACCCACTACACTCTCAGAGTGGTTGGCATTAAGAAGGGCATCCAGCTGTAGAAACCTTGCCAGATC
>NC_068981.1:199673007-199693127 GCF_001194135.2 Octopus bimaculoides | reverse complement strand
TTAAGAAGGGCATCCAGCTGTAGAAACCTTGCCAGATCAGATTGGAGCCTGGTGCAGCCTTCTGTCTTCCTAGTCCCCAGTCAAACCATTAAATCCATGCCAGCCTGGAAAACGGATGATGATGATGATGATGATGTTGGTATGTGCAGGAATGGTTGTGTGGTAAGAGGTTTGCTTCCCAACCACGTGGTTCTGGGTTCAGTCCCACTGCATTGTTCCTTGGGCAAGTGTCTTCTACTGTAGCCTCAGGCTAACCAAAGCCTTATGAGTGGATTTGGTTGACAGAAACTGAAAGAAGCCCATCGTGTGTGTGTGTGTGTGTGTGTGTGTCTTTGTGTCTCAGTTTGTATCCCCACCACCACTTGATAACCAGTGTTGGTGTGTTTATGTCCTCATGACTTAGTGATTCAGTAAAAGAGACTGATAGAATAACTACCAGAATTAAAAAACAAAAAAGTACTGGGGGTTGATTTGCTTGACTAAAATACTTGGAGGCAGTGCCCCAGCATGGCCACAGTCTAATGACTGAAAGAAGTAAAAGATATCAATTTTGGGGATGAATGATAGTGAAAGTGTTTAGCAAAAGGATTCCACCTCAGAACACACGAATGGAATGCAATCCTGCAAGCCAAACTGAACTCTAGAATGTCTTCCACTGAACAATTATTATTATTGAAAAATATTGTTTCATTTAACACAAGACAAATCCAACTTCTGGGACAAATAACTGAGTTTTATAAAAATTATGAATGCTTGGCTGACATTTATTAGGTGCCACATAAAGAGCAGCCAACACATTCTATATAGTGATTGGTGTTAGAAAAGGCATCCAGCCATAGAAACTATGCCAAAATAGACAACTGGAGCCTGCTGCAGCTCTCCAGCTCCTGGCAAACAGTCCAACCCATGCCAGCATGGAAAATGGACATCACATGGAATCAAAAAGTTCCCAGACCAGTTATGTTTAATAAAGGAATAACTTATTTACCTCAGTTTGAACATCATTTCCTTTGAAACAGTCACCTTGCAAAGCAATACTCCGGTCCCAGCATTCCTGCCTGGAAGTCATGGACCTTCTGCAATTTGCTTTGGATCAGGACAACAGTGTTAAAATGGCAACCTTTGAGTTACCTTTTTCTCCTGGGGAAGGGATGGAAGTCTGCAGGTGCTAAATCTGGGGAATGGGGTGGGAGCAGTGGTATGGTGTTTTTAGTGAGAAGAGCTTGGTGACAGGGTGCATTATTGTAGCAGAGAAGAATCCAGTTTCTCGTGCTCCATAGATCTGGTTATTTTCGCTGAACATCCTCCCTCAAATGCTTTAGAACATTGCATTAGCACTCTAGATTGGTGATCTGGCTCTGGGGGTATAAATTCTTTACCATGGACATTGAATAATCTACATCATGTTGTAATAAAATGATGTGCATGCTCTTGATTGAGCTGTGGGTCTGTTGGACCTTCTTTGGTTGTGGAGATGAGGGGCTGCATCTCAAGGTTGTACCCATAGACCCAACTCTTGTCCCTGGAGGTGATTAGCAACATGATGAATGAGTCATCAGTGGCATGTTGATGGAGATCTTGATTGACTTCGATGCTCTGTTCTTTCTGCTCAGAGGTAAGCAGGCCGGGGACAAACTTGGCAGAGACATGCCATATGTTCAATTCAGATGTTAGGATTATCTGCAGGGACCCATAGGACAGGCAAACCACATCAGCAATGTCGTTGATTGTCCTCCAATGATCCTCATCCACATGCTGATGAATTTTCTCCACATTTTCGGGGGTAACACTCATGGCAGGTCTTCCAGATTGCTCATTGTCTTCCAAGGACATTCTTCTACTTTTGAAGTGCCTGTGCCACTTGGAACATTGCACATGACCCATTGCCTGGTCACCCTAAGCTTGCCAAAGCATGCTCAATGTCTCTGTAGCAGACCTTCTAAGTTTAATGCAAAATTTCATGGTGGCTCTTTGTTCCTGTCCATTTCACAACTTGCGAAATAAACACAGCAATGTCACGCAATACACTGCCTCACGAATGAAAGTCACTGCTAACTCTCACTGCACACACAACTATGTGCTGTTGTCCTGCTACAGAACTAGTCAAAATGATCCCCAACAAATATTTCAACCAAATCTTGGATTAGATCACTGAGAATAACTTAACTATGGAATATTACATTCGTTAAATAGGTTAAGAAAATAAGGGTTTTTAGAGGGGAGTTGTTCAGGTTATCATTTCTCGAATATTATCATTGGATACAAATAATTTCTACAATAACTATATTTACACCATGTTGCCACCAGGTAGATACACATACAACCAAATTAGCACTCAGTGGATAATGACATTGCTAGAAGTTTAGAGATAATTGTTTCTAGTTCAAATCTTGTCCAGGCCATGTACACATCCGAATATAAGACATCTGACGACAACTGGAGATCCAATCAATGAGAATATAGTGTAAGTAGAAATGCCAAATAGCTTGGACTAATAATAGTTCAGAACAGAGAAATTTCTCTTACCCTTTGCTAAACTTCTTAAAAGGTGGTCTAATCACAGCTTTAGCACTGATTATACAATGTCTGCCTATTCTGACATTGGCCAGGTCACCACGAATGATACAATCCGACATGATGATGGTCTGTAAGACAAGAAAGAAAATTCAATGACAAACATATTAAAATAGACATGGAGTAATTTTAAATCTGCTCTCAACTTTATACAAAAAAGAAAGAAAGGAAATTTTAGAAAGAAAAGATGTTTCTACCTTTAAATAAGACAACTATTTAACTTTATATCACAAATGGAAAATCTAATTATAGAAAATCATTTTAAGGAAAAGGGTAGAATAGTTTGGGACTGGAAGAGTATTTTAGTTCCAGCTGTTCACTTAATAAATACATACATATTAATTAATTAATTAATTAATTAATCTGGTTTTCTAAGGAAAATTTAAAAACAAATGAGTTTACAAGTTTTATTTATATAAAAAAAATGGATCACAATTTAATGGTGGGAGGGGGAAACACCCCAGAACAAACGGCATGTTCAGATGTGCCCCGCAGACATGATTGGAGAATGGCCAGCAACCACCTCACCTTGTGGGGCTCATTTCTCAGAGGGGCCACAGTTATCCCAATTTTGCAGAAGAGAGGAAACAAAAGTGTTTATCAGCAAATTTATAGATGCAATGCTTGGATGCAATGTCCAAACAAATGTGTTTGGGAATATGAAATAATAATAGAGTTTAAATCACTGAAATTGTTGAAGAGTCTTCCTTATAATAAAAATAATGAAATGATTTAGTGATTTGGTCATTGATCTAATGAAGTAATATCAGTCTTTAGATCCGCCGAAATACACGTTTATGCATCGGCTGTCGTCCTCTTATTCCATATGACAACACTGAGGTAACAGGAAGCTGACTAAAAAGTGGAAACCTGTTAAGAGATCCTTATTTTCCTAATCAAGCATATATTGTAGGGCTAGGGTGGAATCAATCTTCCCTTTCAAGTGTAGTATCTTGAAAGAGGACCAATTCCTTAACTGGCTTCTACTAAATTAAGTTTCATTCTAGCAGTAGTACTCAAAATACCAAGTTAGTAAGTATGTAGTACATTAACAGAATAGCTCAATAAATCAATATAAACATACAACAAAAGATATAGGTCAATCAGTATATATATACTAGAGAGGTATCAAACTACTGAACCAGGCCAAGAAAGTTACAGAGAGGGCTTTAGCTCAATCGATTCGAAATAGAATTAAACTAGATGAGATGCATTTTGGTTTTGTACCTGGGAAGAGTACCACAGATCCCATCTTCCTAGTGAGGCAGCTGCAGGAAAAATATTTGGCCAATATCCTGAGCTTTCGGTGACCTGGAGAAAGCTTTTGACAGAGTTGCACGTTCTGTTATATGGTGGTCTCTAAGGAAGTTAGGAGTAGAGGAGTGGCTTGTTAGAGCTGTCCAAGCCATGTACAGTGGTGCTGTCAGGAAGGTGAGAGTCAGCCATGAATATAGTGATGAATTTAGCGCTTAGGTAGGGGTTCATCAGGGCTCAGTTCTTAGTCCACTCTTATTCATCATAGTCCTCCAGGCCATGACAGAGGAATTCAAAACTGAATGCTCATGGGAATTACTATATGTTGAAGACCTTGCTCTTATTGCAGAATTGGAGAAGAAACTTCAGGTATGGAAGCAAAGCCTGAAATCGAAGGGCCTCAAAGTTAACCTAGCTAAGACCAAAGTTGTTAATAAGAAAGCAGATAAGACTCTAATTCCCTCTGTTGCCAACTAAAGGACTCTCTCTCAGAGTGAAAGGTAGATTGTATGATGCTTGTGTATGAACAGCCATACTCCATGGTAGTGAAACTTGAGCTCTGAATGCAGAGGATATGTGTAGACTAGAGAGAAATGAAGGCAGTATGCTCTGCTGGACGTGTGGCATCAATGTGCATGAATAACAAAGCACAAATGTGTTGAGAGAAAAGTTGGGGATAAGAAGAATTAAATGCAGCATTCAAGAGAAGAAGACTATATTGGTTTGGACATGTGATGCATATGAATGAGGACAGGTGCATAAAGAAGTGCCTGTCACAGAAAGTGGATGGCACCTGTGGAAGCAGGAGACCCAGGAAGACATGGGATGAAGTGGTGAGGACTGATCTCAGGATGTTGGGACTCACACAAGAAATGACACTGGACTGAGGTTACTTGAGAAGACCCAGCCACATCAGTGAACCTGAGGTCTAGAAGTGTTGTGTCTCATAATAAAACTATCACACACCCTACCCCAACAAACCAAACTTCACCCCCCACTTCCCTTTCCTCACATTTCCTCTTCATACACTATGATTATCTCCCACTCCCCAACTCACTGTATCAGTGCATCTCCCCCGTCCCCCTCCTCATACCCAGATTCTCACCAGTCACAGTATTCCCCACTCCCCAACCCAGTCCTCACTACATCGCTGCTTCCCCCTGTTCCCTCCCCCTCTATATACCCAGATTCTTTCCAGTCCCTGCATTCTCCTACTCCCTACTTGCGACTCCTTGGCAAATACCCTGCCAACACCTGCCACAGATTCATCTCCCATCCATGCCCTGATCTTCCTTCCTTGAAAGTATACCCTGGCACTTGCTGCCATCCCCCCTCCTGCTCTTGCTGTCTCCTACTCTCTCTCTCACTGGCTGAGTAATCATGTATCTCTTCTACAGCAACAAACCTGTTTCTGCCCCTCATTCTTGAACACTCTGTCTCCCTCCTTTCCTTGCCCTTACCATGTATCCCCTTTACAGCAGCACAACTCTTGTTACTTCCCACTCTCTCTAGGTAACTGTTTCTGCCCTCATTCTGTAGATTTAACAGCTGTTTCTAGTACACTGTACACATAGGATAATGTAGAGTTCAATTCCCTTTTTTTTTTCCATTCGAATAAACCAATTTATCTATGTATGTTATACTGAAATTCTTTGTTTATTTTTCTCTTTTTCTCAATAAGTCAGTCAGTGTGTGTGTGGGGGGGGGGGGCGAAATAATGATCATGATCTTTGATGAGGCAATTTGATGATGATGATGATGATGATGATGAGGAGGAGGAGGTAGTGTAATATGGCTTTGACCTTTGCAGGATTTCTTAAACTGGTGAACCTAATAATCAGAATATTTGTTAGAGCTGCATTGAATAAAGAAATAATTGGAAATGACTTACCTTTCCATTAAGAACAATATTTTGACTGCCGCACAGAACAGATTGACGACTGACTTTATTCCCAGAAGCCTGAAGAAGCATGAAATATAATTACTGAAAAGAACTACACACACACACACATATATATACATAAATATACATCTCGTCACCTGTATAGTTAATTAGATTATTCAGGAAGGCGTATCTCCAGTGGTATAGCAGCATTATAGTCAGCTGTTATAAGGGTAAATGAGATACCCTAGATAGAAGTATCAAACTGCTGGAGCAGGTCATGAAACTTGCAGAAAGAATTCTAGTGTCTCCAATTAATTAGAGACACCATCTTCTTAGACAACTGCAGGAAGTATTTAGCCAAGAGTAAACCATTATACTTGGCATTTGTTGGTCTGGAGAAAGCTTTTGATGGAGTCCCTTGTTCTGTGATATGGTGGTTTCTGAGGAATCTGGGGATAGATGAATGACTTGTGAAAGCATACAAGTTATGTACAGGGGTCCTGTTAGTAAGGTGAGAGTTAGCAATGAGTACAGTGATGAATTTAGTGTGTAGGTAGGCATACACCTAGGTTTCGTTCTCAGTCCCTCCTATCCATCATTGCCCTCCAGACCATAACAGAGGAATTTAAAACTGGAAGCTCATGGGAACTACTATTTGTCCCTTTGTCACACTTTAGCCTTTCAACACTTGGCATAAAGCCATCCACCTCCATCTTTCCCCCTCAAATGCTTCCTTTTAGTAGTGAGAGCTTTTTCCCTGTTTTTTTTTTCTTTTTCTGCCTTGGAAGTTACATGGCAAACTCACTAGAGCCTGTAGCAAGAAAAAAAGCACCCAATATTCTCTGTAAAGTGACTGGCATTAGGAAGGGTATCCAAGCAAAGAAATCATGCCAAATATGACATTAAAAGCTTAATGCATCCCTGCAACCAGCCAGTTCCCTGTCAAATTGTGTAACTTGTGCCAGCATGAGAAAATGGATGTTTGATGATGATCTGCTACAAAGGTAAAGGTGATGCCTTAAACAGAAATAATTACAGTCATCAGATTGCTGGAGCAGGTGATGGGAGTCAAAGAAAGGGTCATAGCTCAATTAGGAAGAGAGTTAGTGCAGAAGAGATGCAGTTTGGATTTGTGCCAGGCAGGAGCATGACGGATGCTTTTTTCCTGGTTAGGCAACTGCAGAAGTATTAAGCCAAAAGTAAACCTCTGCACCTGGCTTTTGTCGACATGGAGAAAGCCTCTGACAGCGTCCCCCGATCCCTTATCTGGTGGTCAATGCAGAAGTTAGGGATAGATGAGTGGTTAGTGAGAGCCGTACAAGCCATGTACAGGGATGCTGCCTGTAAGGTGAAGGTTGGCAACAAGTATAGCAATGAATTCAGTGTACAGGTAGGAGTTCAACAAGGCCCAGTTCTCAGCCCCCTCCTGTTTATCTTAGTCCTCCAGGCAATAACAGAGGAATTCAAAACCAGCTGTCCCTGGCAGCTCCTCTACACTGATGAGCTTGTTCTTATAGCTGAATCACTTAGAGAAGACATTTCAGGTGTGAACAAGGCCTAAAGTGCCTTAGAGTTAATTTAGCAAAAGCCAAAGTCCAAGTAAGTAGGAAAACAGACAAATCACAAGTCCTTTCTGGGAGATGGCCCTGCTCAATATGTAAGAAGGGTGTTGATAGAAACTCCATACATTGTACCCAGTGCAAGCTTTGGACACATAAAAGGTGTATCCCAGAAGGTTAATGGAGAATATAGAGTTTGTGTGTGGCAAAAGTGTTGGTGCAATAAGCACAAAACATGTGCAGACAATGGACTCCCTCAAATGCTCAGGAGGATCATTAGAAGCAGTAGATAGCTTATGTTATTTAGGAGACCAAGTCATCAGTAGTGGAAAAGAAATGGGTAAAGTTCAGAGAGCTTCTACCTTTGTTGGTAATTAAAGGCCCCTCCCTCAGATTGAAAGGCAGATAGTAAAATTGCCTGTGTACATACAGCTAAGAAACATGACAGTGAAACATGGGCCTTGACTGCAGAGGACTTGTGAAAGCTTGAAGGAAATGAAGTGAGTATGCTCCACTGGATGGGTAATGTCAGTGTGCATGCACAACAGAGTGTAAATGACTTTAGAGGAAAACTGGGTATAAGAGGCATCAGATGTTGTGTGTAAGAGGGAAGACTGTGATGGTTGGGCCATGCAGTGTGCATGGATGAGGACAGCTGCATAAAGAAATGCTGAGCTCTAATTGTAGTGGGTACCTGTGGAAAGGATCTTCAGATGTTGGGTCTCACTGAGGAAATAAGAAGGGACTGGGAAATGTGGCAATTTGCTGTAACTGATAAGATGCGTCAAGCCAAGTAAAATTGTTGTCTTTCACACATGCACACGTTCAGGTGCTACCACATAAAAGCACCCATGTTGGTACTGTATAAACACACCCATGCTGGTGGTGCCAGTGGCATGTAAAAAGTACCTTGTACACACTGATAAGTGGTTGGCATTAGGAAGAGCATCCAGCTGTAAAAACCATGCCACAACAAACAACTGGAATCTGGACAGCCCCCAGCTGGCTAGACCCATGTCAAACTGTCCAACCCATGGCAGGATGGAAAGCGGACATTAAACAATGATGATGCTGACGTCATTTATTGCATACTAGGCAATGCGTGTTGTTACCAAAATTGGAATAGTGTAGTGCTTGTCCTCCAGTCAAAGTTATTCAAAATTTTGTAATTGGATCAAGTTTATTTTATACATTTGATTAATTAATTTATAGATCTATTAATATTGAAATTGTATGCTAATGAGCTGCTGATCATGAACTACTTGGTCCCTGTAAACTGATGCATATTATATCATCATCATCATCATCATCATCCTCATTTAACACCTCTCTCCCATGCTGGCATGGGTTGGACGGTTTGACAGGAGCCGGCCAAGTAGAAGCCTATACCAGGCACAACATTATAATACCAAGCCGAGCCCCATGGACATTCCACAGTTAAGGGTGATGTTCCATTTACATAAAAAACGCAGCAGTAATTTTATTCCTCATTTGAAAGTTCTACATTTTTGAATAGGACCAGTGTCTGAGATTGCATGTGCTTCTTCTAACTCTGCTGAACATAAGAACAATGGCCATTGGTCTCTGTTTAGATACAACTGGCCATATTGTGACTTTTTGATTTTCAGGGTGGACAATACAAGTTGTATAGTAACTTAGTCCTTTAACTCTGAAACAATGAGGTCCCCGTTCTTCAAATATAATTACTTTCAATCCAAATGAAGTAAAAGAAAATACACAATTGTAGCTTCTAAAATTTTAATGAAGAAAGATTGATTCTACATTTGCCATCATTTTATCTCCACTTTCCATGCAGGTAAGAGTTTGTGATTAATGTTCTTGATGAATATATATCAGTGTGAATAATATCAGTGTGTATGGTTGACAGAGTTTAAGCATCCTGGGAGATAAGTTGGGCAGAAGAGGCATCAGATGTGGTGTGCAAGAGAGACGCTTGTGCTGGTATGGTCATGTGTTGTGTATGGATGAGGACAGCTGTGTGAAGGAGTGCCAATCTCTAACTGTGGAGGGAACCAGTGGAAGACATGGGACGAGGTGGTGAAGCATGATCTTTGGGCCTCATGGAGGCAATGACTAGTGACTGAGACCTTTGGCAATATGCCGTGCTTGAGAAACCTGTCAAGTCAAGTGAGATCATAACTGTGGTTGTTGTTGGTTTCATGGAACTGGCACCTGTGCTGGTGGCACATAAAAAGCACCTTCTGTATGCTGAGCTTCACAGAGGCAATGACAAATGACATTGACTTTTTGACGTACACTCACACAGAAGATGTAGAGAAATATTTTTGTGGAGATCATTTATAGTTTCATCATTTCTGATTTTATTTTATTTCATTCATTTGACATTTGTAATCTCTTTGTTGTTTTGATTTAATTTTCTCAATACAACATTACATACAAAAATAAGTGCTGATCAATTATACCACGTGGTCAAGAGATGGGGTACAATCGTAGTCAAGAGATGATGCCAAAAGGCGTTGGGAAGAAGCAAGGGTAGGGAGACAACAGGAAATGGCTGAGATGACGGCAGAACGACTGCAGGATAATGGAGTCATGCAACAAAGAAGGAGGCAAGGAGAAATTGAGGAAGATAGGGATGCACGTCTCCAGGATGTGAGACAAAGAACAAATAGTAGAAGAGTTGCAGAAACACTGGAGATGAGGGCTGCACAGTTCTTACACAACAGATTGAAAGAAATGAAGCTAGCATGAACCACTGGATGTGTAATGTCAGTGTGCACACACGACAGAGTGTAAGCGCCCTTAGAGAAGTGTTGGACATAAGAAGCATCGGATGTGGCAATAAGAGAGACGTTTGCGTTGGTATGGTCATGTACTGCGGATGGATGAGGAAGTGCCACTCCCAAACAGTGGAAGGAGTCCAGAGTAGAGGGAGAGCCAGGAAGACATGGGATGAGGTGGTGAAGCATGACCTTCGAACAGAGGAAATGATGAAAGACAGAAACCTCTGGAGATATGCTGTGACTGCGAAAACCCGGCAAATAAAGGTGAGATCACAGCTGTAACCTACACCAGTGTCACATAACCAGCCCACTCAGAAGTACATTGGATGCCATGCTTGATGAGACCTATTGAGTCAAGTACATCAACATCAGCAATATCAAAATCAAAATCAAATGGAAATTGTAGTTGCGATCCTTTTGCCGGGGGCATGTAAAAAGCACCATCCGAACGTGGCCGATGCCAGTGCCGCCTTGACTGGCTTCCATGCTGGTGGCACGTAAAAAGCACCATCCAATTGTGGTCAATGCCAGATCCTCTGGCCCCTGTGCCAGTGGCATGTAAAAGCATCCACTACACTGTCGGAGTGGTTGGCATTAGGAAGGGCATCCAGCTGTAGAAACACTGCCAGATCAGATTGGAGCCTGGTGCAGCCTCCTGGCTTCCCAGACCCCAGTCGAACCGTCCAACCCATGCCAGCATAGAAAACGGAGTTAAACGATGATGATAATGAAGATGATGATTCAGAAACAATAATATTCAAACTTTCTATTTTTTATCAGTTTCTATTAATGTGTCAAACTTTAACAACATTTAATTGAGCTATCCATTAAATTGTTTTACTTTGAAACCACATTTTCTTAAAGTTAGTTTTATTTAAATCTATCCAGAAGTTCTGAGATATCATAGTTATTAGAGTGCGTTGGATTTCATATTGATTATTCAAGTGGTTTTCTGCCAACTTCATAAATACAGAATCTTCCTTTTTGATTTCAATTTTTCTTGACTGACTTTGGTTGCAGTTAAGAAGGGCATCCAACTGTAGAAACCATGCCAAAAACAGACAACGGAGTGTGGTGCAACTTCTGTCAAACCATCCAACCCATGCCAGCATGGAAAACGGATACTAAATGATGATGATGATGATGCCAAATGCAGGACATCTCGATGGTGAACCATTAACACCTCTCGGGAGTTTATAGGGCTATATCACGTAGTGTGTCGTTTCCTTATTTATGACGAGCAACGATATAGAGATCCCCACGTTCGCTTTATGTGTTACATATAAAACGAATATAATGGTACGACATTAAAATATTCTAACGATAAGTGGCAACAAAGACTATATACATATATTTGATATTTTTGGACTAATGGGTATATGTTGATCAGTGTGTGTGTGTGTGTGTGTGTATATATATATATATATATATATATATATATATACACATACAAAACAGTTGACAATTATCATTGTACAGAATACTAATTCATATAAAGTGCAGGTGGTCGCAATGGAAATTCTGAAAAAGGAAATCTAAAAGAAACAATCTATCCTCTTTATATATAAATACAATATATTCCTTAATTAACGTCAATATTTACACATTACAATCAGATTATCATCAAAGTTTGCTAACGAAAAAAAAGCTGAAATAAATGCTGGCGTTGTTTAGCCTTGGCCAGAATTAGTAAAAGAAAATCTACAGGTGAAGCCTTGCCATCTGTGACCATCTCATCTTTCCTCACTCATACATTCTGCCCTTAAATTATATTTCCATCTCATCTCCACACCCCCTACTAAGCATTTTCCCCTTGATTATTTTATCCATCATTTTAAAGGACGGTTGGGTGTGGTTTAAGATATATTTCGATTAAATCTAACAACCACGCAGCACCTTCCTCATTGGTTAGAAAATACAGAAATCCTGAAAAAGGGACGAGATAAAGGACCTAATGCTTCGAGCAATTCCTTAGACTCAAACCTTAAGTAGTTTCTTTGGATTTCAGGTTTTGCCAAGACAAAATCCTGATGCCAACTGTGACATGTCATGCATCGACATTTGCCGCAGAATCTAGTGAAACTCATCAATACCAAAACCATTTCCTTACCGTTTCGATGTATTCTGTCACGTCATATTTCACCTCAGGAAGTTCCATTGCTCCCAGATTTCAAAAGGGTCACCAGGTTATCTACCCTTGTTTAGACGGTGTCAACTGAAAATAGGTTCCGTTTAATGATTTGGGTTTTAAAAAAAAATTCAGAATTAACAGAAATACTTCTTAATTATATAAACTTAAGACAATTTCTTCAACAGCATTTATAGTATCTATATTATTTTATTTAAATATATCTATTAATTTTCTGAACGGTAATATTTTCTCTATGTATATTACGTATGTTATTTTTCAATAATTTATTATCATTATTATGTGATGAAAACTAACAACTTATTTTGCTGGGTACGATGGAAAAATCGATGTAACCAGCTAGTTTTCTACCTCAAATTGCAAGTTTTGTGCATTTAGCACAAAAACAAAACAAAAAAAATTAATATTATTTTTCATTTACAAGGAATAAGTGGAAATTATGAGATAAATATTGAAGGAGCTCTCTGATTGGACTTGTATATTGTAGTCGAATATCAAAATGCGAACGTGGAAATAAAAATGCTATTACCGTGATTCTCTTTTAAAGAATATAAACATATTTTAACCATTTAATTTTTGCCAATTCATCATTAAAAGAAATTTTTAATGATGTAAGGGAGATTACTCTTTATAACTTTTAACAATTACTCCCCTTTAAAATTATCCCACCTTCCTTTCACTCTAACCTTGCTCTCTCTGTCTGTCCCTGTTTGTTTGTCTCTCTCTCTCCTTTATCTTTTATCCTTTACTTGTTCCAGTCATTAGACTGCAGCCATGATGGGGAACTCTAGTTGAACGAATCGATCCTAATGTTTTTTTTTCTTTTAGCGAAATACTTATTCTATCTCGTTTTTGGATTTGGTTTGCAATATTTTTTATGGGAGTTCGTGTGTTGAAGCATATTCTGTTGTGCCTGGGGTGAGTCATTTTCTTTTGGTGCCATATAATTTAACACACTCCCCGGTAAATTCAAGACTATTGAAAAGGTTGCATGATGCAACGAAAATTTTAGGAAAATAAAAATAAGAAATAAGTGGAAATTTTGCCAGGGAGTGTGTTAAATTATATGGCACAATTTATTGTATCGGTTTCCTTGTATCGGTCTACTAAGTTACGGGGGCGTAGATACACTAATACCAGCTTCGTTCAGTTTCCGTTTTCCAAATGTATTCCCAAGGCTTTGGTCGGCATGAGGCTATTGTTGAAGACACTTGCCGAAGGATCCACGCAGTGGGACACAATCCGGAACTATGTGATTGGGAAGCAAACTTCTTACAAACCAGCCATACTTGAACCTCTCTCTCTCTCTCTCTCTCTCTCACACTCTGTTGCTTTTTGTCTTTCCCTCACTTTCTCTCACTCCATCTCTCCCCGTTTCTCTTTTTCTCACTTCTTTTTTCTCTCTCCATCTCTTTTTCTCTACTTAATCATAACTATAAACTTATGTTTCAGTCAGTATTTTCTCAGACCACGCCAACTTAAAAGATCGACTGATAAATTGTTCTAAGTTATTTCGGCACAAAATGGAGCTGTTTTGATAGATATATTGACTTAGATAGCCTAGATTGGTTTCAGCCAATCTAAGTTATGACTAGCTTAAAATACCACCTGTTTCACGACATCATGGACCATTCAAGCAAAGAGTTGTTGGCTGAGACAAATCCACGTTTTGGTGGTTTGTCTGGTACTTCTTGGAGAAATTTATTTGGGTACCATTTGAAGGTTGTAGGGGTCTTTTTTCTACTTTAATTTCTTTCGGGATAATATTAAATAAAACAGGACCATAAGAGGCTAAAAAAAGAAAAATTGTGTCATAATCTTCTCATGTGATGTGAACTTGACTTTTGTTGGGGGCATATAGCACAGGGGTCTTGGGTGACTTGTAAACTCATTATTGATATCATTTAGATAAAGTCGGTATAAATAGTATAGCGCACGTGGCGGCATCGGACTGAAGAGAGTTTCAGGTTTTTGAGGTGAACCCAATAATCAACTAGCATCATACCGCTTCTTCGTTAATTATTTTGTGTGTGATTGATCTCTGCAGTGCTTCAATCCTCATTATATCTTGTTTTGTGTAGGGGGACCACAAATGCCCAGCAAACATGGAGAAGAAAAGAATGATGATTTCATGACCTCTAGACTGAATAGTTCTGAAGATCCATGAGCACATTCTGCTGGCCATATCAGCCATTTTGTTGATGTGTGTACTCCAGCTAAGGTTGTCGACAGTTACACCTAAGTCTCTGATATTATTCGATAGTACCAGAAGATATTCTGATGGCAGTGAATGCGGATGTCTGGATATGTTCTCTTTTTAAAGTGGATGAGGTTCACTTTATTCTTGTTCAGCTGCAATATCCTTTTGGTATCCACTGAGAATAGATCCAATTCGAATTTTGTTTGATCATGCACACCCTGAGTTATCTGCAAAGATTTTTATGGTGCTATGTTTAATGAAATCTGCAATTTCATTTATATAATAAAAAGAAATTCTCAACACAGTACTCAATAGGATTCTACTGATGACTTAGTCATGACTGGACTCCATCAGACACAACGTATTGGGTTTTGCTTCTCAGGAAACACTCAATCCATTGTAACAGCTTTCCACAGACTCCAGTGCTAGAAGCACCCTGGGAAGCAGTATAAGAGTGTTTGTGGTAGTCTGCAAAGCCTGGTGGCAGACAGGCCACTACCCTTATTGTTCACCGAAACTGATTTGCAGTAGCCATTGGAGAAAAGGTCCTTAGTATCTGCAGTGAAAGAATCATGTGTGTATATATATATATATGGATATGTGTGTGTGTGTGTGTGTGTGTGTGTGTGTGTGTGTGTGTGTGTATCATTTGTAGAAAACAAATCCAGTGAAGAAGCACACTCTAAGATGTAGAGCTTTGCGGGGTGAAAGTGCTTATCTCCCCTTTGAAAACATAAGGACACAGAAAATGTGTCATAGCCAACTGGAAAGGTGTTTCCTAGGGCTAAATAGCAGCAGCATTCTTCCCTTTCATGGGACTGCCACTTTAAGTTGGCAACATACCATCACTTTAAATGGTGGTTGGTCCTGAAAAGGTCAATTAGATAGAATCAGATTGAGTAAGGCATAAGTGATAGAAAGGAATAAAACAGAAGGGAACTTAGAAACTTAGAAGAGGTGTTTAGGAAATGCATTGCAGCCGACATGCTGGCCGTGGGACTAGCCCTGAACCAATTTTTCAACACTAAACATGAAGGCTGCATTGTCAGAGCTAAGGTTCGTGCTCTAAGATAAGAGGGAATGAAAGTCGCTTGATGGGCCCGAATGGAAGAAGTGCAACATAGCAACAAGCTATAATTTGGTCTTTGGTGGAATAAAATGGGTGCATGATACTTGAGCTTGAACAGATGTGTGTGGCATTTCAGCAGAAGTTCGCCCAACTGTTTGGGACAAATGGCAGTCTGGAACACAGGATGGACTTCAGTGCCTACCTCAACAGCATGCTATGACTCTTGGAAAGGGAGTGGAGTATTGTGAAATGTCGATAACAGCCATGGAAATACAGGATGAGAAGTCGCATGGGGGCAAATTGCTTGGTTTGGATAGTCTGCACTATGAGCTTTACTTTTATATGCCAGACTTGTTTGGTGGCCTTTAGCAGATATCTACGCAATTGGCAGAAGACCAGGAGAATTCCCAATTCTGTAAGTTGAGGAGCGGTGGCACAGTTGAGAAAGAAACCCAAACTAGGGGAATCAAATAAAAAATTTTAGGCCCATAATGCTACTGGATGCAGACTTCAAAATTTTGGCGAAGGTGTTAGCAAAGAGGTTGGCGCTTGTCGAGGAACTGATTGGTGATGCGCAAACATATGAAATCCCAGGCAGATTCATCCATGACAACCCCCACCTCATGCGATACATCATAGACAGGTTAGGTAAGGAACCTGGCATGGGTGAGGCTTTGATCAATTTGGATCAATCTAAAGCTTTAGATAGGGAAGATCACCAATGTTTGATGGCCATTCTCATGGCTGCCGGTTTCTGTTTTCCATTTTCTGTTTTACGTGGCTAGGTCGCTGCAATGTACAGTGACATTTGCTCAGTAGTTCAGGTGAATGGTTACCTATTGGAACCATTCAACATCATGTGTTTGGTCCATCAAGGGTGTCCCCTCTCATCTGTTCTGTATGTACTGGCTCTTGAGCCATTACTACGGGAACTAGGCATTGAGAGGCGTCTCGTGTGAAGTAGGACGTGGGAGAACCGTGTTGGTATATGCAGATGACGTCACTGTTATAGTGTTGAACAACAGGCATATAGAAGAGGTCAGCAATATTCTAAAAGAATACGAGGCGGTGACAGGAGTAAAAATTAACTAAGAAAAGTCAGTGGGCCTGCAGTTCAGCACCTGGAGAGGCAAGTCCATGCCACCCAATAACGTTGTGGGACATGGACTGAGAGACTTATAAAATTGCTTGAGGCCTGGTTTGGTCCAGATCTCCAGGGGGAGAAGAACTGGAAGGAGGTAATGAGCAGGGCGGCCAATCTCACCCAGAAACGGGCCAAGAGAAAGGTCAGGGAGAGGTGGCGAATGCATACATTACCCCTGTCATATATTATCACCTGACCGTTGTGCCTTACCTGAGTTTACATCTGACCAAACTGGAGCATGTACTCTTCTGTTTTCTGTAGAAAGGGCGCATTCCACTGGTCAGGTGCTCCATTTGCTGTCAACACCCACTGAATGGAGGACTGGGCATACTGTGGCTGCTGAGGTGCAGACAAGTGCTGAGGCTGCGACATCTCCAGTGTTTTCTAGACGGTGAGCAGGGGTGGTCCCCATTTGTCAGACATGATTTTCTACAGCTTGTCTCTGTTTGAGCTACAGCCCTGAATCAAGCATAGCCTGAGGAAGGGCACCTGGTACCTAGAATGTTGCTAGGTGCTCTCAGCCACTGTCAGTTGGGCAATGCGGTTTTGGGAAATTCCACTCAGGCATTCTATAGAGGGATAGTGACGGGTAAGTGCAGCAATGTTCTTGGGGAGACTCTAGGCATCGATGAGAATGAATCGGCTGGTCTGTTCTGGAGAACTTTCAGGCAGGGACCCATGGATAACTTTCACAAACCCCTAGTCTGACATTGCTATGGGAGTGCAACATAATTTTTCAACCTAAATATCATAGTACTAATGATGTCTTCTGAGTTTTGTAATCCTCTATTCCCTTCTTCCCTTGTGTGGTAGGGTCTGTCAATAGTACTTTTAGGGGTGTGTGCATTGTATTTAGTGAGCAGCTTTCTAGTTCTATCTAGATTCTGAAACTCAACCTTTGTCCATTTCAGAAAGGAAGCAGAATATCTCAATACTGGCATAACCAATGTATTTATTGCTTTTATGATATTTTCGCTATTTGATTTCATTTTGTACCTTTCTAATTCTCCTCTTGTACTGTTTAGAGATTTTACTCTCTCATTTCTCCTCCTATCATCCTCTTGTCTTGCAGTATTCCAAAGTGTTTGCATCCTCATTATCCTGTCTTGTGGTAATTTTATGCCATCAGAGTTTATCTTCCGGCTTCTCTTCATAATTAGCATTGTACACTTATTTGCTCCAAACTGGATTCCAAATTTCCTTGCTGAATACTTTTACTGCTTGCATTAGTGAATCCAGGACTTCCTCATTTTTTGTGTATACTCTGGGGTTATTCATATAAAGCAGGTAATTTATTCTCACCTTGGTCTTGATAAACTCAAATAGGCAGGCCTGGATTTTCTCGGTATACATATCAGAGGCATTAATGCAACGGCAAAGAATAACAAAGAGATCAAATCTCTTTGAAAGATGCTCCTGTGTATTTTCCTGTTTCCTAGCGATTCATTTGATCAGGTTAGTTCTACATCCAACATCCTCACTGCTGTCTCCAAAAAGTTGTTTATATTCTCATAGACTCTGAGCATCTTCAGGAACTTCAAGAGCTGGCAATGTGGAACATTATCATAATCCTTCCTGTAATCTATCCAGCCAACAGCTAAATTCTTCTTACTCATACCTCATTTAATATCCTATTACCTATAGACAGCAGATCAGCACTCCTACTCGGCTTCTTTTGGCATCCTCTTAGCTTCTCCGGCAAACAATTCTCCTTCTGCTACGAGGCCAGTTAATAAGTTCCAGACAGACAAATCTATAATTGATGGCTTCCCTCTCTTTTCCCAGCCAGTCGTTATTCACAGTACGGGTTGTATACTGTATTGCTGAATACAAAACATGACTCACAAGACTTCCATTCAGCGATTTTCCTGAGTCACCGTCTCACCCTTTACAGCTGAGTGGACTGGAGCAATGTAACACCAAAGATGAACTGAAGGCAAGGATTATGGCAGCATTCACCAACTTAAACAAGGAGACCATCCAGAAGAGTTGCAGGAGATTTGAAAGTCGTCTGGAGGCCATGATTGAAGCCAATAGCGATTTTATTGAATAAATTTACTCTTTAGTATTTCAAGATATTTTAATGTAATTTTGGTAAATATATCTTTTAAAATGAGATGTCAATGTTATTTTCATTTCTGCATAATTTAGATGACAGTTTGTTCACTGCACCCTGTACATATATATATATATATATATATATATATATATATATACATGCATACTACAGGCTTCTTTCAGTTTCCATCTACCAAATCTAATGACAAGGCCTGAGGCTATAGTAGAAGATACTTGCCCATGGTACCACACAGTGGAACTGAACCCAGAGCCATGTGGCTGGGAAGCAAGCTTCTTACCACACAGCCACCCCTGTGCCTATAAGGCAAATTTTGCTTTGTGGAAGGAAACCTTGTTACAGAGAAAGGAAGGAGTTTATAACAAACACTGAATGAGATAGGAAATAGCGAAAGAAAGAAGCTACCAGCTCTGAGAGGAATTAAAGGATGAAGACTAGAGTAAGATGGACGAAGTGGAAGTGAAAATCTATATTGAAAATATTACAGACTTAAATGACCTTCAGACCTGTAATATTATTCTATACATTCTGGCATTACTGCTTGTTTTGTTCATGGGTTAAGCTTATGCCAAGGGAGGTAATTACTTGAAACGGAGCTATATATATATATATATATACATATGTAGAGAGAGAGAGAAAGAGAGAGAACAAGAGAGAGATAGAGAGAGAGAGAGAGAGAGAGAGAGAGAGAGAGAGAGAGAGGGAGAGAGAAAAAGAAGAGGGAGAAGATGAGAGTGAGAGAAAAGATGAGAAGACCTCTCGTCTGCATTTGTGTGTTCAATTTCCAGGCACAGTCAAAATGTTTAATATAATGAAAGAATATCTTGAAGATTTATAAATTTATGCATTAAAAGATATATCAACAGATTGTTAAATAAAAGTAAAATAACCTTAGTTTGCAAATAGCCATGGATGTTACACTTTCATCTTTTCCATTCCAGATCAAAGCCTGAAGCCAAGCTGATTCATTGCCATTATTTATTTATTTATTTATTTTTTAAACTTTGGTTTTAATACCTATTGGTATTATGAGAATAGACAGATACAGAAGGGAATGCAGATATGATAGTTAATTAGCTAGTTAGCAAGCTAGCTAGATGGATAGGTACATAGGTGAGTCTATAGATATATCAACAAATATGCAGATAGAGAGAGAGAGAGATATTAATAGATATACAGTTAGATATGTAGCTGAACTGAACTGAAAAGAAATGAAAATAATCTCAAATGGTAAATAACTTTGACTGAGCTTTGGTGGTGATTGGACAGTGAAAAGTGTTGTTTTTTTAAAAATATATATATCATGCTTATTCATTTTCTAAGCTTCCTAAATTCATGCTACGTTATATTCTAATCACCCAGAATTCATTGCTCTTTTAAAAAATTACGATTTATGCATTGTTGTCTCTCAAATATTTAAAATCTACAATTAAGAGCCCTATCT
>NC_068981.1:199661214-199668817 GCF_001194135.2 Octopus bimaculoides | reverse complement strand
TGGCCGTTGCCAGTACCGCCTGACTGGCTCCTGTAGGATTTTCGAGCGAGATCGTTGCCAGTGCCCCTGGACTGGCTTGTGCGGGTGGCACATAAAAGACACCATTTCGAGCGTGGCCGTTTTCGTGCGGGTGACACGTAAAAGCACCCACTACACTCTCTGAGTGGTTGGCGTTAGGAAGGGCATCCATCTGTAGAAACTCTGCCAAATCAGACTGGAGCCTGGTGTTGCCATCCGGTTTCACCAGTCCTCAGTCAAATCGTCCAACCCATGCTAGCATGGAAAGCGGACGTTAAACGATGATGATGATGATGAATAAGTTTTATCAGTTTAATTCATCTTTAGTTCCTGAAACTATAAAGCACATCATATCTGTCAAACATATATTAAAAGAAGGAAATTAAGCAATACTTTCTGTGTTCATTTCAATTATATTTGAAAGTACAGTTTTGATAAAATGGCAGGATTTCAAAAGAACTTTTGAAATTCCTCATTTGTGTTTAATGTAATAACATCAGGTTTTCAACAAAAGGTTTTCAACATCAGGTCTTCAACATAAGGTCTTCAACAGAAGGTTTTCAACATAAGGTTGCACAGTGAAATTTCCATGGGTCCTGCTAGTTATTATTATTATTATTGATGATTTAACTCAGTTTAGTTTTTAATCCTGGTAGAATTTATGCCCTCATAATATTTAGCATATTACTAGGGCAGTGAGCTGGCAGAAGTGTTAGCGTGCTTGGCAAAATGTTTGTGGCATTTCATCTGTCTTTACAGTCTGAGTTCAAATTCCACTGCAGTCGACTTTGCTTTTCATCCTTTCAGGGTTGATAAAATAAGTGCCAGTGAGGCACTGAGGTCAATTTAATCGACTAACCCGTTTCCCCAAAATTTCAGACCTTGTGCCTTTAGTAGAAAGGATTATTATTATTATTATTATCATCTTCTTTTAATTGTGTTTCCATTTCTTGTTGAGTATCTTCCTGACACCTAGGGCAGAGAAATGCATTGTATACATTGGTAGGCCTATAAATTAAACACACCAGATTGTTCATTTACAAAGTCATGTGATAGAGAAAAAGGGGAGGAAAGACAGAGAGAAAAAGGAAAATGTAAACAAAGTAAACAAAGAAAATAAAAGGGCAAAAATGGAAAGAAAATTCCCAGCGACAATGTTCTCTTCTCAATATGTGTGACCAGTTACCAGTTAAGACAATCTTTTGCACTTTCTGCATGGATGGTAATCCAGGGATTATTCTTAAATAATTGTCAGTTCCTGTTTTGATCATTTCAAGTTCTCCCGCAACCACTGGTATTGAAACCATCTTGAGATGCCACTTCTTTTCGATTTCGATCAGCAAAACTTTATATTTTCTGAGCTTATCAAATTCTTTTGCCATGATCTTATAATCACAAGGTATGCTCATGTCAATCAATAAACAGACTTTATTGATTTGGTCTTTCACAACAATATCTGGTGTTATTTGCTTTGATGGTCCGGTCTGTACACACTGGGAAGTCCCAAAGAATCGTTACATTTTCTCCCTCTCTAACAGCCTCAGGCTGGTGCTGGTACCATTTGTCAGCAGTTTCGATTTTATAATGTTGACATATTAATCAGTGTAGATACTGGCCGATTCTGTTGTGTCTAGATTTATGCTCTCATCATCATCATTTAGTGTCCATTGTCCATGCTGGTATGGGTTGGATGGTTTGATCAGGGCTGGTAAGCTGGAAGGCTTTACCAGTGTAAAGTAGTGAATTAAGAAGGCACATAGTCTAGTAGCAAGGCTGTTAGATTCATGATTGTAATATGAGTTCAATTCCTAGACCTGGTGAGATGTTGTATCCCAAGAAAGGCACTTCATTTCAGATTTCCACAGCACAAAAGGCTGAAAGTGAGTTGTAGCAGCTGAGGTTATCCTTGCAATGGATTCATAGAAGAGTCATACACTCTCGGTTGTTTAATGTCACAGAAACTAGGCAAACACATACACATAAATACACAAATGCACACATGTCAAATACACATACATGAATATACATATATACACATGTTTAAGCACACATACATGCGAATACACAAGAAATACATACATACACAAAAGCACCATTTTGACACCAAAATGATTATTTAGTTACCGGTCGTACATTTTACCAATTTTATATTTTGTGAACAGTAACAGTAAGGCTTCATTAGTCTCACGACTATTTATTAGAATCTAAAATTAGGAATTTATTTAATTATTTGATTACTTCTTGATTAGATTCTAATCAGTGGGTGGCTTTCGTCTGCTACTGATATTCTTCTGTAGTTTTAGCATTATACATCTAAACAAGACACTTCTTCAAGATCAATGCCACAGTTGTGTAGCTTTCTACAATACACATTAAGTAAGATATACAGAATGCTATTATAATTAACAATGTTTCTGATATTCATTTTAAAATATTAATATGGTCTGAATACTTCTGAACTAAGCACTGTTGGAGTAAATGGTTTGATTTCTAGATTTTCTTTATACGAGGTCATTTCCAAAATGGACGGAGGAGCTATTTTCCAACAAGGATGAAAGCTATCTATTTGGATTACATCAAAGTTTCTAATCCTGTTGTTGCTGTTAAAGAAGCTTTGACAAGAGAGAAAATCATGAAATCCCTTGATGTGATTTCAGTGGTTCTAGCTTAGTCTCAATGCCTGTCAAAATAGCAAGTGTTTTTTTCATTCACCTGTTTCTGTCATGTACATCAGAGACCTGGTGAAGAACTAGGTTGAAAGGTTTCCATACTCTATGAAATTTTCTACTTGCATTGATTTAATGAAACTCATCTTTGACAAGCCACTGAAGAAACAATAGTAATTTCAATATAAATTGATGGGATATTTAGAATATTGGCAATAATAAGGTCACAAATATAATAAGTTCCACAGTAACATCTTTAAATGAATACTGGCTTAAAGTTGTTATTGTTTAACCTATGTTAGTTCTAACTGAACAGACATTCCAGTTATGACCATTCCATCAATTTTGTATATTTACATCTACCTTGTTTAATGTGATTTTTCTTCTTGAAGGGTGTGCTGTAGGACTTCACTGTTGCTTTAGCAGGCAGTGTGACTGCACAAAGGCTCTCATGTTGGGTTACCCATCATTGGGTTTGTGGTATATGGACTGCTGGTTCAATGCTAAACTAATAAACTGTCTACTAATTCTTTCATCTGTACATTCTCATGGTTTCTATTCACAATTAGTATGACTGACTCAGTGAGATACTCGTGTCTTTGCACAGTGAACTGCTAGAGATCTATCATTCAGTTTAGCAGGCAATATGAGAATGATTAAGAAAAATTAATAACGGGAATAGTAAAAAGGAATAATTACATCATGGAAGAACCATTTTAACCATTTAAGAACACATAAAAACTGCTTTATTTATTATATCGAGATATTAAAATCAAGGGGTCAAATACAACCCTGATATATTTAAGATGATTGTTCCTTTATCTTGTTTTCTTTAGTGCTTCCAAACAGGGCTGCTCCATATGGCCCTTGAGGGTTCACATAAGATTTTGGTGTTTATCAGCAATAAATTGGTTTTACCTTATAATACACAAAATATTTTAACAGTTTATTTTTTTTTTATACAACTCCTAAAAATATTCAATTATAAAAATACAATCGAATTTTTTAGACATTGAATGGCTTTGGGGATCCATCCAAGTAAAATAGGGATCCATAAGGCAAAAAATTGTTGAGAATCACTGCCTTAGATTAAGATAAATATTCTGAATTATCTCAAATCAAGACAAATCCTCTTTCTGACCGATACATTGTTATTTATAGTATTGCTGTTCATTTTATTACAACCATTTTTACTGTGCAACAAAATAACAGTCTTTGCCCAGAAACAGCAATATCCACAATGAAAATATGGAGTGGAGAGCTAACAGTAGCAACCAGGACTTTGCACCAATGTCAGGAAATGAAGTAAAATTTGCACAGAATATTCTTGCATCCATTGCAAATGACTTCAATGCAAATGTAAAGAACACTTGCCAACTTTTACTAATGAACTTTCACACTTTAATTTGAACTAATTAGAGACAGCAACTTGATGATACTTCAGAGATGGGATACAATACTACTTCATAAAAAGCAATTTTAACTTTCTCGCATTAATTGGAGATGGACTTTCATTAAAATAAATTATCACAAATGACTCCAGCAAATGCAGTATTTGTAGAAAAGCTCATGTTTTCCATGCATCTTTATAGCAATCATCATCGTTGTCATCATCATCATCACAACCACCACCACCACCATCATCATTGTCATCATCATCTTTGTTATTGTCATTGTCATCGTCGTTGTTATCATCATCATCGTCGTCATCATCATAATCATTGTCATCATCATTTCAACATCTACTTTTCCAGGCTTACTCAGATTAAATAAAATTTTCAATGGTTTAGATGCTCTTCCTGATGCCAACCCTCACCTGTTTCCAAGCAAGGAAATAGTTTCCCTGTCTGTCAGATAAAAAACAGCTCAGACATACTTTCAAACTGGACTACAAGCAAGCAACACTGCTTCGCAAGTGAAGTGCTGGGGCACTGTCTCGAAGAGTTTTTGCTGAATGAATCGAACTCGGTTTTTAATTGTTTTTTTTTAAAGTTTGGTACTTATTCTATTAGTACATTATTTACAATATTTACAATATTTACATTATTTACATTATTTACAATTGACAGACATTTGTCCTCATCTTGTTTGTTGTTAACACAATGTTTCGGCTGATATACCCTCCAGCCTTCATCAGGTGTCTTGGGGAAATTTCGAACCTGGGTTCTCATTTCTAAGGTATTTTTCAATGTTGTTGTTGTTCTCAAAAATAAGGGAAGAGGAACATTGCAAAGCTGTGACACGAGGAGATATTGATAAATCGAGTATAGCTGATCATGTATGGAAAAATGGAGACCACCTCCCTCTGTGGGATGAAGTTAAAATAATAGACAGAGAACACCACTGGAAAATACGAAAACTAAAAGAAGCAGCACATATGCTAGGACACAACAACCTCCTAAGCAGACCAAGTGCAGATATGAAGAGCATGTGGGAACCGGTATTAAGGAAGGATAGGAAAATATTAGATCTACAATATTAGATTTTCACTCCATAATTGCCCACGGGTATAAGGCGTAGTGGTTAAGAGCGTGGGCTACTAACCCCAAGATTCCAAGTTCGATTCCAGGCAGTGACCTGAATAATAATAATAAGCATAATAATAACAACAACAGCAACATCGAAAAATACCTTAGGAATGAGAACCCAGGTTTGAAATTTCCCCAAGACACCTGATGAGGGCTGAAGGGTATATCAGCTGAAATGTGTTAACAACAAACAAGATGAGGACAAATGTCTGTCAATAATGTACATAATTCGTCATCTCTTAAATGTAGAACTGTATTCTGTTAGTCTCTTGTGCTGAACTGTTATGGGAGACATAAACAAACCAACACAGGTCAGGTTGTCAAGTAGTGATGGGTGACAAACACACATATAAAATGATGAGCTTCTTTCAGTTTCCACCTACCAAATCCACTTGCAAGGCTTTGGTTGGCCCAGGGTTACAGTAGATGACACTTGCTCAAGCATGAAAATTAGAAAGGCCTTAACTGCGATAATAAACTATAAAGGAAGGCAAATACGTTCCTTCTATGCTTTCACTGTGCGAAAAAAACAAAAGGAAAAAAGAGGGAATATTCCAAAGCAAATATGCAAAATAAGCAATCCACTATGTTGATAACTTATTGCCAGTTGCTTTATAAAGCAGCTGAAATGGTTTGTCATAAAACTCGCCCCTCATCAACTCTGGAGAGGAGGGACCATAATAGCCAAGATAAGATGGAACGACAAATAGATTCTCTTTTGAGCAAAGAGGTGAATGTAGTTTAGAATGAAATGCAATGTTTCATGGTAGTAAGAAATGGAAACTGATTGGAAAGAAATGAGGCAACCATGTGCCACTGGGTGCGTAACTGTAGCATGCATAAGTGATGAGGTAGAAATGAATTCAGAGGAAAAAAACTAGGAATAAGGGGAACCAAATGTCGTGTGCAAGAGAGGAGAATGATTGTGTTTGGTACAGATATGAAATGTGTATGCATGGTAAAGAAGTGTCCGAAGATCCAGTGGAAGAGAGAAGACTAAGGAAAACATTGGACAGAAATGTTAAAAGCTGATCTTTGGATGTTGAACCACACAAAGGAGACGGCAAATTTAAATTGGAGAGGAAACACCCAATCCATGTAAACAAGCATAAAAAAATGAACATGATGATGATGATGACTGATTGAATGAAATTTTAGCTTCAAACATTTATTCATCATAGATGTGGTCACAATCTCAATACTGATGTACTTCAAAGCAGTTTCTTTTTTTCTTTGTAGTAAAGTTTACTTGAGAAAATACTGTTATTCAGTTTGAAGTTATTGACAATAAAACTAAAAGTTAAATGCATTTTTATTGTTTAAGATTCTGGTCTTCATTCAAACCTCTTTCTTTCTCTCTAACTCTGTTTAAAAAATTTTTTTAAACACTTTTAGTAGTTATTGATTTTCATGTCCTGGTGTTATTTAAAATGAAATATTGTCTGCTGCAAATATCATTAAGTCTTTTTTATTATTTTTCTTTCTTCTTTGTATGTAAGAATCATACATTCAGAATATTTTCCATGGCTGTTTGAATTATTAACTCCAATTGACCTTTAACACAACTGATCTAAATATTGTATCATATTTCTGCAGACAGAATCTCTATAGAAAACTGATAAAGTTTCTTATTGATCTGAAGTGTCAACTAATAACTTTTGCAGAACCTAGCCATTTGTCCCATGTTTTGTTCATAGAAAAACACCACAAATACTAGATTCATCATTCCCAAGTTAATGACAGAGCATCTATACTATTGTTCAACCTATAGTAAATAGCAGCCAAATCACCCTTATATTACCCACCACCATTTCAAAAAACCAAAGAGTGAATATATGTTGTTGCTATTATGTAAAAGTGTTGTAAGTCCAAAATGTTGCTTTTTCACCATTTCATAGCAAAACGGTTGAACTGCACTTTGACAATTTGTGATATTTTGGCATCTGAAGCAGCTGCAGATAGGATAGTTTGACCAAAAGAACTGGCTATTACAAGCAGAAATAAATATTGAAAGAAACACATTTAGCCAAATTTGGACATACAACAGTTTAACATAAGAGCAACGATATATATATAGGCATGGCTGTGTGGTAAGAAGCTTGCTTTCCAACCACAAAGTTCTGAGTTCAGTCCCACTGTATGGCACCTTGGGCACAAGAGTCAGTCCAGGGGCACTGGCAACGATCTCGCTCGAAAATCCTATGAAGGCCAGTCAGGCGGTACTGGCAACGGCCACGCTCAAAATGGTGCATCTTATGTGCCACCCGCACAAGAGCCAGTCCAGGGGCACTGGCAACGATCTCACTTGGCTTGCCGGGTCTTCTCACACACAGCACATTTCCAAAGGTCTCGGTCAGTAGTCATCGCCTTGGTGAGGCCCAATGTTCGAAG